>NW_015172129.1:85706-109177 GCF_001447785.1 Gekko japonicus | reverse complement strand
AGAGCTCAGACAGAAACTGCTCTGACAGAACTACGGCTTGCCCAAGGTCATCCAGCAGCTGCAAGTGGAGGAGTGGGGAATCAAACCCAGTTCTCCCAGATTAGAGTCTGCGCACTTAACCACGACACCAAGCTTCGACTCTTGAAAACTCATCCCCTGAAAAACTTGTCATTTCCTAAGGTGCTACTATTTTTTAATCAAGCTCTTCTACTGTAGACCATTGTGGCTACTCTCCAAAACACCCCAAAATCATGCTCCTGCAAACACAGGGACAGGTTCACAGGAGAAAAGAGAGCTCTCAGGGTCTTAAGGTAAAGGTAAAGGTTCCCTTGCTCGAAAGCCAGTCGAATCCGACTCTAGGGTTGCGGTGCTCATCTCCGTTTCAAAGCCGAAGAGCCAGTGCTGTCCGAAGACGTTTCCGTGGTCATGTGGCCGGCATGACTAAACACCAAGGTGCACGGAACGCTGTTTCCTTCCCACCGAAGTGGTCCCTATTTATCTACTTGCAATTTCTTGCTTTCGAACTGCTAGGTTGGCAGGAGCTGGAACTAGAGACGGGAGCTCACTCCGTCATGCGGCACACTCGGGTCTCGAACTGCTGAACTACTGACCTTCCACAGCCTGCAGTTCAGCATCTTAACCACTTGAGCCACCACAGCTCCTCAGGGTCTTAAACATACAAATAAAAAGACAAAGCTTGAATCCAGTGGTGCCTTTAAGACCAACAGATTTCTTCTGGGTTGAACCTGTTCTGTGCGTGATGAGAGCCAGTTTGGTGTAGTGGTTAGGAGCACGGACTCTAATCTGAGAGAACCGGGTTTGATTCCCCACTCAACATGAAACCTGTTGGGTGACCTTGGGTCAGTTACAAGTTCTCTCAGAGCTATTATCTCAGAGCTCTCTCAGCCCCACCTACCTCACAGGCAGTGTTGCCTCTAAGCTGAGTTAGTGTGAGCTAGCTTAGTTTTTTAGCCTCCGGCTCACACATTTTCGTCTTAACACAGGAAGGATGGCTCCAGAGCAAGCTAATTTATGCAGCAGCCAAATTGCTCACTCACAACTTTAATGCCAGCAGCTCACAAAGGAGAATTTTGGCTCACAAGACTCCACAGCTTCGAGGGAGCATTGCTCACAGGATGTCTGTTGTGGGGAGAGGAATGGAGAGGAGGTTGTAAGCCGCTCTGAGTCTCTGAGTGAAGGGCAGGGTATAAATCCAACCTCTTCTCTTTCTTCTTGTTATCCCCAGAATAAAACTTTCTTGGTCTTAAAGGAGCCACGGGGCTCCAACTTCGTTCTGCTGCTTAAATCAACATGGCTACCTCCCGAATCTAAATAAAAAGATGACACGCCGCATTTGCCTACTACGGAACAACTCCCCCACCCCACCCCGGCTTCCACTCATAAGATGCCCAAGCAAAGAGGTCCCCAGTACCTTCCATGACAGGCCGACAGGGATGATGCTGTAGAACCATTAAAGGATCCATTCCAGCAAGGGAGTCCTAAAAACATCCACCAGTTCCCCAGGACCAGCTCCCTAAAGTAGCTTCCCTCACTCAAACACAGCTGACAAATATCCTAAATGTGCAAGATCCGGGGCTTTTATCTGTTGTGCAGGAAAAGTCAAAACCTGGGGTTTGCAATGGCTCTTGGGAAAACGAGGGGGGGTAACTCAGACGCTCTCAGGAGAAAGGCTGGGTCACCTTGAAGTGTTAAAGGGGAAGGTTGGGGGGGGGGAGGAGATCAGTGTTCCCTCTAAGCTGAGTGGGTGTGAGGCAGCTCACAATTTTTTAGCCTCCAGCTCACAGATTTTTGTCTCAGCTCAGGAAGGAGGGCCCCAGAGCAAACTAATTTATGCAGTGGCCAAATCACTCGCTCACAACTTTAATGCCAGGAGCTCACAAAGTAGAATTTTTGCTCATAAGAGTCCACAGCTTAGAAGGGAGCGTTGCAGCCAGTGTTCCCTCTAAGATGAGTCAGTGTGAGCTCACAGTTTTTTAGCCTCCGGCTCACACATTTCTGTCTGAGCTCAGGAAGGAGGGCTCCAGAGCAGACTTAATTTATGCAGTGGCCAAATTGCTCGCTCACAACTTTAATGCCAGGAGCTCACGAAGTAGAATTTTTGCTCACAGGACTCCACAGCTTAGAGGGAGCATTGGAGGCGATTGCCTGGCTGTTCTAGGCAGACTGCACCTGTCTACTCAGAAGTAAGCCCGACAGTGCTCTATGGGGCTTACTCCCAGGAAGGCAAGCCCAGAGTTACAAATCTTTCCTTGCCATCTTTGTCTGAATTATGGCAACTTCGAGGGGTCAGAAGGCAGAATCCCATTAACTAGTTGTACTTACAGATTGCCGGGGGGGGGGGGTAATAGGGGCCTGGAGGTCTCCCAAAATGACAACTCATCTCCATACTACAGAAATCAGTTCCCCACGAGAAAAGGGCTGCTTTGGAGGGTGGGTGCCAATGCTCCCTCTAAGCCGTGGAGTCTTGTGAGCAAAAATTCTCCTTTGTGAGCTCCTGGCATTAAAGTTCCACTGTTCCACTGAGGAACCGCCCTAACTGTCAGGAAGTTCTTCCTCATGTTTAGCTGAAAGCTCTTCTGATTCAATTTCAGCCTCTTGGTTCTGGTCCGACCACCCGGGGCGACAGAAAACAGAAAGTTTCCTTGTGCTTTGCAGCTATGGACTCACACGAGTCACTGCACACTCCGAGAGTGCTGGTTTTTACACGGCATCCTTGGAAGGAGAAATTACGTCACTGGATGCTCCCTTCTCCCCGGAACCTCACTGCCACATTTGCTCATGAACCCGGAATGGAGATCAGAGAAGGCAGAATGGTATTTAAGGATGCCTCGGAAAAACGGTTGCCATCTGCCTGGTAAAAAAATAATAATATTGCCCTGTCCCTTTAATGGAGCCTGAATCGGACCTGATTTACCAGGTGCTGTTCTTGACCTCCAGGCCAGGAAAACCTTCAGCTGCCCATTTCCATGTAGTGAGCCTCTCTTAAAGGGACAGGGCGTTTTTCTCCAGGCTTGCTGGCAATCCAGCGGGGAGGAATAACACGGTTGTTTTTGTTCCTGCTGTACAATTTTTGCATTCGTTTTAACAGGTCATATTAGCACTTTTGCTGTACTTCACCCTCTGCTTGGCTTCCGGGTTTCTACAAGTGAGCTCCTGTCTCTGGCCCCAGCTCCTGCCAGCCTAGCAGTTCAAAAGCAAGAAATTGCAAGTAGATAAATAGGTACCACTTTGGTGGGAAGTAAACAGCGTTCTGTGCCCCTCGGTGTCTAGTCATGCTGGCCACATGACCATGGAAATGTCTTCAGACAGCGATGGCTCTTCGGCTCAGACATGGAGATGAGCACCACTCCCTAGAGTCGGATTCGACTAGCTTTCAAGCAAGACAAACCTTTACCTCTACCTAAACTATTGATAACATTTGCGTTGCGATTTTTATTGTATTGTTTTTACTTTATCTGCTGCCTAGAGCAGCTTTCTGGACAGGTGGCATGGAAATCTTCTAAATAAACCTCCCTTCCTAGATGGGGGGGTGTCACGGCTCAGGGGGGGGGTGTCACCTGACGCTGCCACCACTCTGGGTTTAGGTTCCCTTGAGAAGGCCCAGAGCACCTTCCCAAGACCTTCAGACCTCCCTTTTGGCCGAATAATAGGCGTGAGGACCAGGCAGAGTACAACAAGGAAGAGGTTTATTTTATAGGAGATGCAGAATAACAGTAAGTGGGTGAAAAGAAAAGAGATCAAATGCACTTACGCGTCTAAATATACTGTCCCTAGCTCACTATCTGCAGTGGCCTTAGACTACTCACCCCTCCCTCAGGATGAGGGTCTCTCCCCTCCAGCAGCCTTCCTTCTGGCTCTGCCCTCTGGGAAGAAGAACAGCTCTTCCTGCTGCTCCAGATCTTTTATTCCCAGCCCTCCCCTTTTCCTGTTGGTCCATTTTGGCTCCAAAACCTCCCAGGGGCTTCTGGGAGTTGTAGGCCCAGCCTCACCTACTGCTAGCCAGGCTCCCTGGGCCTAGTAGGCCTCTAGTGGCACAGCCCACACTCAATGGTCAAATCAGCCTCTCTAGAATGTACAGAGAGACCTCCCCACATGCAAAGGGTCCCCCAATGCCAGACGTCCATGATGCTCTTGGGCAGAGGTCCCCAACAGGGTGCCCATGGGTGTCGTGGCATCACCAGTACTTTTTCCTGGTACCCATCAAATGTTTTTACAAAGTGGGCGGGGCCAGGCAGGGCTTTTGCCTAGCAAGGCTTCTGATTGGCTGTTTTTTATGCAGGCGTTTAAAAATGTTGCTTCGGCAGCCACCACAGCACAAAGATGTTCACTGTGTGACTGAAGGTAAGCTGCGGCAACCGTTTTGTGGCTGGCTCCGCCTCCTGCTGCTGGTTTGTGGCCAACATTTTGTGGCGGCACCCTGCAGCAGCCATTTTGTGGCTGGCTCCGCCTCCTGCAGCAGCCATTTTGTGGCTGGGTCCGCCTCCTGCTGCTGGTTTGTGGCCAACATTTTGTGGCGGCACCCACCATGCTGTGTCAGAATTCCAAAGGTGCTCTCAGGTGGCAGAAGAAGAAGACGACAAAGAAGACGATGACCGACGAAGAAGAAGAGGAGGAGGAGAAGAGGAGGAGGAGGAGATTGGATTTATACCCCGCCCATCACTCGGAGTCTCAGAGCGGCTTACAAACTCCTTTCCCTCCCCCTCCCCACAACAGACACCCTGGGAGGTAGGTGGGGCTGAGAGAGCTCTTTCGAGGACTGCCCTTGAGAGAACTTGTGACTGACCCAAGGTCACAACAGCCGCCGCATGTGGCGGAGTGGGGGAATCAAACCCGGTTCTCCCAGATGAAGAGTCCGTGCTCTTAATCACGACACCCAACCGGGGACCCCTGCTCTTGGGCAGGAGTTGCTCAGTGGGACCGCCTGTCTCAGGAGCCGGGCAACTCCATCGGAGCCGCTGTCGGGGTCTTTGAGAGACGGCACGCCAACCGGGTTGGAGAACTCGAATACTACAGCTGTGCCGAGCGTCCCTAACATCGGGCGCCCACCAGAGGTGTGTTTTCAGTCCTCTTCCCTTTGGCCATTCGCGTTCCAGAGTCCTCACGGACAATTCTGTTTTTGTTTCCTCTCGCCCTGCCTCTGAGGGGCCCTCGCACCCGCCCCACCCCCCCCCCTTCTGGCTTGGATGGCCGGCCTGCCGTTCTTCCGACCACCCGCTGGGTCAGGACGTTCATCGGGGCGTCTTATCAGCCCTGTCTTCCTTCATCCTCTTAGGATGAGCCGGCATGATAAGTTAAGTGGGGGCAAAAGGGACCGGTGGGGGCTGACTTCATAGCTATTTCTGGAATCCGCACACACCACCAGTCGGCCGGCCAAGATATTGTGGGTATGAGCCATGATCTTAGTCAGGAAGAAGAAGAAGAGATTGGATTTCACCCTGGGAGGTGGGTGGGGCTGAGAGAGCTCTTGACAGAAAATGTGGCCAAGTGCAAGGTGATGCACATTGGAGCCAAAAATCCTAACTATAAATACACGTTGATGGGGTCTGAACTGGCAGAGACTGATCAAGAGAGAGATCTTGGAGTTGTAGTAGATAACTCACTGAAAATGTCGAGACAGTGTGTGACTGCAATAAAGAAGGCCAATGCTATGCTGGGGATTATTAGGAAGGGTATTGAAAACAGATCAGCCAATATCATAATGCCGCTATATAAATCAATGGTGCGACCTCATTTGGAATACTGTGTGCAGTTCTGGTCACCACACCTTAAAAAGGATATTATAGCTTTGGAAAAAGTGCAGAAAAGGGCAACTCGAATGATAAAAGGGTTGGAACACTTTCCCTATGAGGAACGGTTAAGGCGCTTAGGGCTCTTTAGCTTGGAGAAACGACGACTGAGGGGTGACATGATTGAGGTTTATAAGATTATGCATGGGATAGAGCAGGTAGAGAAAGAGGTACTTTTCTCCCTTTCTCACAATACAAGAACTCGTGGGCACTCCATGAAATTGCTGAGCGGTCGGGTTAGAACGGATAAAAGGAAGTCCTTCTTCACCCAAAGAGTGATTAACACTTGGAATTCACTGCCACAGGAAGTGGTGGCGGCTACAAGCATGGACGGCTTCAAAAGGGAATTAGATAAGCATATGGAGCAGAGGTCCATCAGTGGCTATTAGCCACAAGGTATAGATAGGGGCTCTGGGGCAAGTGATGCTCCGTCTTCTTGATGCTTGGGGAGGGGGGGTCAACAGTGGGAGGGCTTCTAATGTCCTCCTGGCCCCACTGCTGGACCTCCTGATGGCCCCTGGTATTTCTGGCCACTGTGTGATACAGAGGGTTGGACTGGATGGGCCATTGGCCTGATCCAACATTGGCTTCTCTTATGTTCTTATGTTCTTAAGGAGGAGGAGGAAGAAGAAGAAGAAGAAGAAGAGATTGGATTTATACCCCGCCCTTCACTATCCAAGGGAGTCTCAGAGCGCCTTAAAGACTCCTTTCCCTTCCCCTCCCCACAACAAACACCCTGTGAGGTAGGCGGGGCTGAGAGAGCTCTGGACAGAAACGGCTCTTTTTCAAGGACAGGTCTTATCAGAACTACGGCTTGCCCAAGGTCATCCATCCAGGTGCAAGTGGAGGAGGAGTGGGGAATCAAACCCGGTTCTCCCCGATTAGAGTCCGCGCACTTCACCACGACACCAAATAGGCCCTGCAAATGTGCCAGCCCTAAATTCAGTTGAGCATTCCGGGGTGAAGTTTGAGAAGGTGCCTTTGACATCGCAAAGCAAAGGGGAAAGTTAGCGGCATCTCAGTTCTGGTCTGTCCCTTTGAAGGCACTCTTCTGGGGGTGAGTTTCATTGTAAAGTTCATCTCACTCCAGTGCTACAACAATTTCACTGGCTGCCAATCCAATCCAATCCCATCCCAGGTGTTGGTTTTGACTTTTAAAACCCTCTGTGACTTGGGACTGAGGTACCTGAAGGACCCATCATCTCCCACACATTCCAGCCCAGGAATTAAGATCACAGGTCCCATCAATTAAAGAAGCTCAGTTGGTGGCTACACGAAACAGGGCCCTTTCGGCGGCAGCCCCACCATTATGGAACGGCCTTTCCAGGGAGGTACGCCTGCCCCCCCCTGTCGCTTTCGATATTCAGGAGGCAGCTCTTCTCTCCAGAGCAGTCCTCGAAAGAGCTCTTTCAGCCCCACCTACCTCACAGGGTGTCTGTTGTGGGGAGGGGAAGGGAAAGGAGTTTGTCAGCCGCTCTCAGACTCCAAGTGAAGGGCGGGGTATAAATCCAATCTCTTTTCTTCTTCTTCTCTGTCTTGAAATCCGGTGGGGTGACCTAGAGCCGGCCACTCTCTTTCAACTTAATAGGGTTGTTGTATAAGGATTAAAAGGAGAAGGGAGGACCCTGCATCCTTTCTTGAGCCCTTTGAAGGAAGGATGGGTATAAGAAGGTTGAAATGTACTGGGTTTCGAGACGCGTGAGGTGATCAGCTCATGGTTTACTAAGTGATTTCGGCAAAGCAAAGACAACCCTAGCGGGGCCAAAGCCCTGCTTCAATCCGTGCACAACACCCCACCCCACCAGTGTTCCCGCTAAGCTGAGTTAGTGTGCGCTAGCTCACAGTTTTTTAGCCTCCAGCTCACAGATTTTTGTCTTAGCTCAGGAAGGAGGGCTCCAGAGCAGACTAATTTATGCAGCAGCCAAATTTCTTGCTCACCACTTTAATGCCGGTAGCTCACAAAGCAGAATTTTTGCTCACTAGACTCCACAGCTTAGAGGGAACATTGCACCCCACACACACCCACTACCCGTGACAGGCTTTTTACAGTGCAATTCCCGGTCTATAGTTTCCTTCTAGGATCCTAGCTATCTATTGTTCTAGGTTTCAAGCTAGGTCAGTCAATGCCGGGCCCAGGACATAACAAAGGTACTGCTAGATCAGTGATGGCGAACCTTTTAGAGACCGCGTGCGCAAACTGCGACCCAAAACCCACTTATTTATCGCCAAGTGCCAACACGGCAATTTAACCTGAATACTGAGGTTTTACTTTAGGAAAAACAACTCAGACACTAACTTAAGATGATCCAAACAAAGTAAGGAAAGCAATCCCAAATGCTTTCACTGACTTAAAATTATTTGGCAGAGAATTCGACACTTTAATGATGGTCTGGGCCTGGCTGGGGCGATGGCACGCGTGCCCACAGAGAGGGCTCTGAGTGCCACCTCTGGCCCCCGTGCCATAGGTTCGCCACCACTGTGCTAGATCAATGGATGGATCTCATTCTCTAGCCTTTTTGTTGGACGTGGGCAGCTCCAGCGTCCCCTGGTTTGGAGCAGGGGGCCTCGGTGGGCCCGGAAAGGGGAGGTTAAGCCTTTCTCAGCAGGTAGTTTTCACCCCCTCCGCCCAGGAATTCCTGGTTTGCCCTACTGGAAGAACCATATGGGGAGCCCGTGAGCTCCCAGCTAGGAGCTCTGGGGAGGAGGGTGGCATTTGTGGGGAGGCTTGGTATAAAACACACACACTGGGGAGTTAAGCTTGCGGCCACAATCCAACCCTCATACAGACACACATTCGTCTGACACTCTCATAAGAACATAAGAGACGCCAATGCTGGATCAGGCCAAAGGCCCCTCCAGTCCAACACTCTGTGTCACACAGTAGCCAAAAACACCAGGTGCCCTCAGGAGGGCCAGCAGTGGGGCCAGGACATTAGAAGCCCTCCCACTGTTGACCCCCCCCCAAGCACCAAGAATACAGAGCATCACTTGCCCCAGAGCCCCTATCTATACCTTCTGGCTAAGAGCCACTGATGGACCTCTGCTCCATATGCTTATCTCATTCCCTCTTGAAGCCCTTTTGAACTCTCAGAACGCATGGAAAAGACTGCCCTTTACCCTGAACACACTCCGCAATGACGACTGGTATGCATTCTTTTCCCACGCGAGCACTAGAAGATGCATTCACCTCCCAGAGGAAGATCTCAGACCCAGAGACTGGAAAGTGGGTCTGCCAACTCCAAGGTGGGAAATTCCTGGAGATTTGGAGGTGGAATCTGGGAATGGCATGAGAGAAGCCAATGCTGGATCAGGCCAGTGGCCCATCCAGTCCAACACTCTGTGTCACACAGTAGCCAAAACCCGGGGGCCATCAGGATTTCCAGCAGTGGGGCCAGAACTCCAGAAGCCCTCCCACGGTTGCCCCCCAAGCACCAAGATTACAGAGAACATAAGAGAACATAAGATAAACCATGCTGGATCAAGCCAATGGCCCCTCCAGTCCAACACTCTGTGTCACACAGTAGCCAAAACCCGGGGGCCATCAGGATTTCCAGCAGTGGGGCCAGAACTCCAGAAGCCCTCCCACGGTTGCCCCCCAAGCACCAAGATTACAGAGAACATAAGAGAACATAAGATAAACCATGCTGGATCAAGCCAATGGCCCCTCCAGTCCAACACTCTGTGTCACACAGTAGCCAAAAACACCAGGTGCCCTCAGGAGGGCCAGCAGTGGGGCCAGGACATTAGAAGCCCTCCCACTGTTGACCCCCCCCCAAGCACCAAGAATTATAAGAACATAAGAGACGCCAATGTTGGATCAGGCCAATAGCCCATCCAGTCCAGCCCTCTGTGTCACACAGTGGCCAAAAACCCAGGTGCCATCAGGAGGTCCACCAGCGGGGCCAGAACTCCAGAAGCCCACTGTGGCCCCCCAAGCACCAAGAATATAGAGAACATAAGAGAAAGGGGGGAAGGGTTCAGGTTTGTTAGGCACTGGGATACTTTTTGGAACAAGAGGGAGCTGTACAGGCGAGACGGTCTCCACTTGTCCCGAGAAGGAACCAGGCTGCTGGCACTTAAAATCAAAAAGGTGGCAGAGCAGCTTTTAAACTGAATATTGGGGGAAAGCCGACAGGAGATGAAAAGTCTCTGGTTCGGGTTGGCTCATCTGAGAGAGGTGAGGGGGTACCGGTTGCTTTTCTACAGGGAGGTGGATTGAAATTGTCCACAGAGGCCATGGCTGGTGACATGGACTGCCGGACAACGACTCGAGATAGCAAGAGGAAGGATGCAGGCTTAACTTGTAAGGGAAATTACAGCTGTTTCTATACAAATGCTAGAAGTGTCCGAGGTAAAATCGGGGAGTTGGAGTGCTTGGTGTCGGAGGGAAAAATAGACATTGTGGGTATTTCTGAAACTTGGTGGGATGAGGAAAATCAGTGGGACACAGTGATTCCCGGTTATATATTATATCGGAAGGATAGGGGGGGAAGGGTTGGAGGTGGGGTAGCTCTGTATGTCAGAGAGGGTATAAAGTCTAGAAAGATTGAGAGGCTAAGTGAATTGGATTCGCTTCTGGAAGTTCTATGGGTTGAAATAGGGGGGCCAAAAGGAAACTTAACACTGGGAGTTTGTTATCGCCCACCAGATCAAAAGATAGAGGAGGATTATAAAATGATGAATGCCTTAAAGATAGCAACTAGACAAAAACACTGTGTAATAATAGGTGATTTTAACTACCCACACATTGATTGGGTCAATATGTGTTCTAGTCGGGAAAAAGAGATTGAGTTTCTAGACACTCTAAATGACTGTGCTATGGAGCAGATGGTCACGGAACCTACCAGGGGAGAGGCGATCCTTGATTTGGTCCTAAGTAACACTCAAGACCTGGTGAGAGATGTAAAAGTGATTGCACCGCTTGGAAACAGTGATCATAATGTTGTTGAGTTCATCATTTGTACAAATAGAGAATTGGCCAAAAAGACTCACACAACCATTTTTAACTTTAAAAGGGGTAATTTCTCTGATATGAGGGGACACGTGGGGAGGAAACTGAAAGGAAAAGTAGAAAGGGTCAAAACAATTGGGGAAGCTTGGGATCTATTTAAAACTACGATCCTAGAAGCTCAAAAAATATATATTCCGCAGGTTAGGAAAGGCACAAACAGGTATAGGAAAAAGCCTGCATGGTTAACAAACAGAGTAATGGAGGCTGTAAAAAGTAAAAAGAATTCCTTTAAGCAGTGGAAAGCTAGTCACAGTGAGGCTGATAAAACGGAACACAGGCTATGGCAAATAAAATGCAAGTCTGAGGTCAGGCAGGCAAAAAGGGAATATGAGGAGCATATAGCAAAAAACGTAAAAACCAACAATAAAACTTTCTTCAAATACATTAGAAACAGGAAACCAGCCAGGGAGGCAGTGGGGCCCTTGGACGACCAAGGGGTAAAAGGAGTATTGAAGGATGATAGGGAAATGGCTGAGAAGCTAAATGCATTTTTTGCCTCCGTCTTCACTGTGGAAGATGAGAGGTGCTTGCCCACTCCAGAGCCGCTGAGTTCGGGAGGGGTGTTGAAAGACCTGAGTCAGATTGAGGTGACGAGAGAGGAGGTCCTAAAACTGATAGACAACTTAAAAACTGAAAAATCACCAGGCCCAGATGGCATACATCCGAGAGTTCTGAAAGAACTCAAATGTGAACTTGTAGATCTCCTGACAAAGATATGTAATCTTTCCTTAAAATCTGCCTCCATTCCTGAGGATTGGAAGGTAGCTAATGTCACTCCCATCTTTAAAAAGGGTTCCAGAGGAGATCCGGGAAATTACAGGCCTGTCAGTCTGACGTCGATACCGGGTAAATTGGTGGAAACCATTATTAAGGAAAGAATTAGTAGGCACATAGATGAACAAAACCTATTGAGGCAGACTCAACATGGGTTCTGTAAGGGAAGATCTTGTCTCACTAACCTGTTAATGTTCTTTGAGGGGGTGAACAAACATGTGGACAAGGGGGATCCAATAGATATTATTTACCTTGACTTCCAGAAAGCTTTTGATAAAGTTCCTCATCAAAGGCTCCTAAGTAAGCTCAAAAATCATGGGATCGAAGGACAAGTTCTTTTATGGATCAAAAACTGGCTAGTTCATAGAAAACAGAGAGTGAGTGTAGGTGGGCAATTTTCTCAGTGGAGGGTGGTAAGCAGTGGGGTACCGCAGGGATCAGTACTTGGTCCACTGCTTTTTAACTTGTTCATTAATGATTTGGAGTTGGGAGTAAGCAGTGAAGTGGCTAAATTTGCGGATGATACGAAGTTGTTCAGGGTGGTGAAAACCAGTGAGGATTGTGAGGCACTCCAAAGGGATCTGTCAAAGTTGGGCGAGTGGGCGTCAACATGGCAAATGGGGTTCAATGTGGCCAAGTGCAAGGTGATGCACATTGGAGCCAAAAATCCTAAATATAAATACACGTTGATGGGGTCTGAACTGGCAGAGACTGATCAAGAGAGAGATCTTGGAGTTGTAGTAGATAACTCACTGAAAATGTCGAGACAGTGTGTGACTGCAATAAAGAAGGCCAATGCTATGCTGGGGATTATTAGGAAGGGTATTGTAAACAGATCAGCCAATATCATAATGCCGCTATATAAATCAATGGTGCGACCTCATTTGGAATACTGTGTGCAATTCTGGTCACCACACCTTAAAAAGGATATTATAGCTTTGGAAAAAGTGCAGAAAAGGGCAACTCAAATGATAAAAGGGTTGGAACACTTTCCCTATGAGGAAAGGTTAAGGCGCTTAGGGCTCTTTAGCTTGGAGAAACGACGACTGAGGTTTACAAGATTATGCATGGGAAAGAGCAGGTAGAGAAAGAGGTACTTTTCTCCCCTTCTCACAATACACTCCATGAAATTGCTGAGCAGTCGGGTTAGAACGGATAAAAGGAAGTACTTCTTCACCCAAAGAGTGATGAACACATGGAATTCACTGCCACAGGAAATGGTGGCAGCTACAAGCATGGACAGCTTCAAAAGGGAATTAGATAAGCATATGGAGCAGAGGTCCATCAGTGGCTATTAGCCACAAGGTATAGATAGGGACTCTGGGGCAAGTGATGCTTTGTCATCTTGGTGCTTAGGGGGGTCAACAGTGGGAGGGCTTCTAATGTCCTCCAATCTCCTCCTCCTCCTCCAGGCCTACCTCAAAGGGATGTCGTAAGAATGCCTGAGTTAATACATGTGGAGTGCCAACTTTTTTTTTTTTACTGGTTCTGCCCCTGTGCTTTAACCACAACCTGCAGAGGAGCAGGGTTGGGAGGGGGAAGGTGGCCACCCTGCTTGTCTGGAGCCCCCTTTTCCAAAACAAACTGCAAGCGATTCAGCGGCTGAGACGAAAGTCCCACCCAGAACAGGGATCAGACAGGCTGTGAGTCAGATTTGAAGGGCAACAGGAGAAGCAGGATTGCTGGACGGGATTAGAAAACGGTTCGGTAAATAAGGCGTGGAAAGTCGATTACGCCCCCAATCCCCTTCCTGCCTTGGCTGGGGGCGGAGGACGGGGGGGGGGAGAACGGCATTTCTCTCTCTCTCTGATGACTCCTTCTAATCCCCAAGAGAACTGGCCAGAGGGTCACACCCAATGCTCCCTCTAAGCCCTGGAGCCTCGTGAGCAAAAATTCTACTTTTGTGAGCTTCCTGGCATTAAAGCTGTGAGCGAGCGATTTGGCTACTGCATCCATTAGTCTGCTCTGGAGCGCTCCTCCCTGAGCGGAGACAAAAATGTGTGAGCCGGAGGCTAAAATTCTGTGAGCTAGCTCACACTAACTCAGCTTAGAGGGAACACTGGTCACACACCCCTCATGGGTTCTGCGGAAGAAGCTGCCGCAAGGGAGAGCGAGATGCAAACTGAAGAAAATGGGCATGTTAAAGACTAACAACAGCATTTCATGGACGTCCCTTGCTGTAAGGCAGGGGTGTCAAACATGAGGCCCGGGGGCCGGATCAGGCCCGCAGTGGAACTGGCTGTCTTCTGCTTCTTCTTCCAGTTCTGCTGCTGCTGCGTCATTGTAGGTTTGTGACTTACAGATACACACCTGAGCGGCATACTCAAGATTGCAACAGCACAGACATTCTGATGCAATAATCCAGAGCAAGAGGCGTCAGCTATCAGACACTGTTAATTAAACAAAATATTGCAGAGTGCGTTAATGTCTTAAGCATGTTTTTATTTTAAGTGATTACTCCATTTTACCCAGATTTTAGCACTCTGTATCCTAATGTGTTACGGTTATGCTGGCTCGATGCCGAACTAAATACATCTATCTATCTACTCTTTTGTGTCTGTGTCCTTTTTAAAGTTTATATCTCCGCCACCTGGTGTTACATTTTATGACACACGTGACCCGGCCCAACAAGGTCTCATTTATGTCAGATCCGGCCCTAGTAACAAATGAGTTCGACACCCCTGCTGTAAGGATTCAGAAGTCTGCTCTGTAAGACCAAAGAGAGAATTCTGGGCCTATGGAGGAAGGAAAGGAAGGATGGACGGCAGCAGAGGATGTGACCCCCTGTCTGGAGTAAACGGGTCATCACGAACTGAACTCTAACTCTTACTGAAGTTCATTCAGGTGGGTCGCCGTGCTGGTCTGAAGGAACAGAACCAAGTTTGAGTCCAGTGGCACCTTTAAGACCAACAGAGTCTTATCCTGGGTATAAACTTCGGTGTGCACGCACGTGAACGGGACCTGAAGAACGGGATCTGAAGAAGTGTGCATGCACACGGAAGCTTATACCTTGAATAAAGCTTTGCTGGCCTTAAAAGTGCCCCTGGACTCAGAACTCGGCTCACAGAATCCTCATTGCTGTCAGAGGGCCATCCAGCCTCTGTTTGAAAACCTCCAAAGAAGAAGAGCCCACCGCCTCCCGAGGAAGCCTGACAGCAAAAGAAAGGGGGGGGGGGAACGACACACAAAAGATTTGACTCTAAGTCAACTTCGTGAGTTGCCATGCTTATGAACAGGGGTCATTTCGTAGAAAAAGAGGTGCAGGAGCTCATTAGCATAACTTATTAGCATAACTCATTTGCATATGCCACACTGCCTGTGTCAGAAGGCAACACCCACCGCTCAGGCTCCACTGGACTGTTTTGGATTGCTAGCTATTGGGGGGGGGCGTGCAGATCTGCCCTCACAGAGGAGGGAGAGCTTGTACCTGACTAAAACTTGGTCTTAAAGGTGCCACTGGACTGTTTTGGATGGCTAGCTATGGGGGGATGCACAGATCTGCCCTCACAGAGGAGGGAGAGCTTGTACCTGACTAAAACTTGGTCTTAAAGGTGCCACTGGACTGTTTTGGATGGCTAGCTATGGGGGGATGCACAGATCTGCCCTCACAGAGGAGGGAGAGCTTGTACCTGAAGGCTGCCAGGAGGAGGCAGGAGAAGAGGGAGGGTAAGTTGCTTCCTCCCTGCCTCTCCCCACCCCTGCCTGCCTGGGGCCAGGGAGGGCCTTCGCGGGGCTTCCTTGCACTCCCGCCGGCCTTGCAGGTCCACCGCCGGGCCCTTCATGGGGCTCGGCAGTGGAGTTGCAAGAGCAGCGGCTGGGACCGTTGGGGGCGGGGTGTGTGGCCTTATGACACACTTCCGGTGATGTCAGGGGGTGTGGCATATGCTAATGAGTTATGCTAATGAGTTCCCCTAGCTCTTTTTCTACGAAACGACCCCTGCCCCTGCTTATGAAACAGCATTTCTTTTTTGGGGGGAGAGGCCCTTTTCCCCAACACAACTTTCTCCTGTCTGCACTGAGTCAGCAAGAGACATTCCTAACCCCTCATTTCATTTTGCTCGGTAAAGTGCCTTTCTCAACCCCATACGGATTGGTTATTCAAGAACAGGGGTAGTGGGAGATTCGGGCCGGGGAGAGACCAAGCTGGCGGGAGCTCTTCTGAATGGCCCCTAAAGCCTCCCAAATCCGGACTGTGCGCTCCCGCGAGCACCTGATGCTGGCGTCAGCAATCTCATTGCTGGGGGTGTGTGGGGTGGTGGCTGGGAAAACTGCTGGTGTGGCAGTTCCACAGTGGAAAACAGGGGACGTTCGGCCCTCCTGACTTGGGCCTTCCACAACTCCCGGCCGGCCTTAACTCCTGCGTTTCCAAACAGTAAGAGCAAATGAAGCCCAACATGAACCGCATGACTCATCGGGTACGTAGAAACAATCTAAAGGTCTTACGGCTGCAGTTATCCCGTTGCAAACGGCTACGCCTGACCTGATCTCCCCTCCCAGGTTTCTCCTCTCCTGTTCACAACCTTCTCGCCGCCTTCTCTGCCACCTTTATGCATACACGTGACTCTGCCTTCTACTGAATCAGTCTTGCCTAGTTACACTGGCAGCAGATCTCTACGGTCTCAGGCCTAGATTGAACTTGAGACCTTCTGCATGCCAAGCAGATGCTCTGCCATTGAGCCAAAGTCCCTCTTTACAGCTCTACAAGGTCTCAGGCCTAGAGGTCTTTCCCATCATCCCCTGCCCGGTCCTTTTAACTGTAGATGCCGGGGACTGAACTTGAGACCTTCTGCATGCCAAGCAGGTGCTCTGCCACTGAGCCACGGCTCCTCTTTACAGCTCTCCAGGGTCTCAGGTGGAGGTCTTTCCCATCACCCCCTGCCTGGTCCTTTTAACTGGAGATGCCACCGGGGATTGATGAGACCTTCTGCATGCCAAGCAGATGCTCTGCCACTGAGCAACAGCCCCTCATTATAGCTCTCCAGGGTCTCAGGCGGAGGTCTTTCCCATCACCTTCTGCCTGGTCCTTTTTAACTGGAGGTGCTGCCGGGGATTGAACCTGGGACCTTCTGCATGCCAAACAAAGGCTCTGCCACTGATCCACAGCCCCTCATTACAGCTCTCCAGGGTCTCAGGCTGAGGTCTTTCCCATCACCTCCTGCCTGGTCCCTTTAGCTGGAGATGCCAGGGATTGAACTTGAGACCTTCTGCATGCCAAGCAGATGTCCTGCCATTGAGCCACAGCCCCTCTTTACAGCTCTACAAGGTCTCAGGCCTAGAGAGAGGTCTTTCCCATCACCTCCTGCCCAGTCCTTTTAACTGGAGATGCTGGGGATTGAACTTGAGACCTCCTGCATGCCAAGCAGATGTTCTACTACTGAGCCACAGCCTCTCTTTACAGCTCTCCAGGGTCTCAGGAAGAGGTCTTTCCCATCACCTACCGCCTGGTCCTTTTAACTGGAGATGCCCGGGATCGAACCCGGGACCTTCTGCATGACAAGCAGATTCTCTACCACTGAGCGATGGTCCTTCCAAAAAACGTAAGACATGAATCCAAGTCTTATGAGGAAAGGCTGAAAGAGTTGGGTCTGTTTAGCCTGGGAAAGAGAAGGCTTAGAAGGGACCTGATTGCAGTCTTCAAGTATTTGAAGGGCTGTCATGTAGAAAATGGAGCAGATCTGTTCTCTCTTGCTCCAAATTGCAAGACTAGATCTAATGGGTGGAAATCAGAAGGGAGTCGATACCAGCTAAATATCAGGAGAAACTTCCTAACTGTAAGAGGGGTTGAGCAGTGGAACAGTCTGCCTCGGGAGGTGGTGGATGCTCCTTCGCTGGACGTTTTCAAGCGGAGGCTGGACGACCACCTTTCGGGTATGTTGTAGGGCTCTCTTCCGGCTGTGCTCCTGCAGAGTGCAGGGGGTTGGACTAGATGACCTTCAAGTTCCCTTCCAACTCTAACATTCCATGAGTCTATGATTCTAATACATGAAGCTGCCTTCTGCAGAAAGCCGTCTGTCTGTCCGGGTTCGAAACCTCACTCAGGCCCTAAGAGACAGAGTACCTTTGCAGGGCAGGCTGAGGACCAGGGAAGGACCTGAGACAGAAGCTGGGGGTGAGGCAAACGAGAGGCTCAGATCAGACACAAGGAGAAACCCGGGCTTCTTTGAACGATGGTGAACTCGTGAAACCAGCCTTTGGCTGGCCGGCAGTCCCTGTTTACCTGTTAGGGGAGTGGAGGAAAAAGCCAAAGGAGGTCTGGACGACACACAAAGCTGCCTTATACGGAATCAGACCCTTCGGCTCGATCCAGGTCAGCGTTGCCGACTCAGACTTGCAGCAGCTCCCCAGGGTCTCAGGCAGAGGGTCTTTCCCATCACCTTCCGCCATTCCCTTTAACTAGAGATGCTGCCAGGGATTGAACCTGGGACCTCCTGCATGCCAAGCAGATGCTCTTCCACTGAGCCACGGCCCCTCTTTACAGCTCTCCAGGGTCTCAGGCGGAGGTCTTTCCCATCACCTCCTGCCTGGTCCTTTTTAACTGGAGGTGCTGGGGATTGAACTTGGGACCTCCTGCATGCCAGGCAGAGGCTCTGCCACTGAGCCACAGCCCCTCTTTACAGCTCTCCAGGGTCTCAGGCAGAGGTCTTTCCCATCACCTCCTGCCTGGTCCTTTTAACTGGAGGTGCTGGGGATTGAACCTGGGACCTCCTGCACACCAAGCAGATGCTCTGCTACTGAGCCACGGCCCCTCTTTACAGCTCTCCAGGGTCTCAGGCAGAGGCCTTTCCCATCACCTCCTGCCCAGTCCTTTTAACTGGAGATTCCGGGGATTGAACCTGGGACCTTCTGCATGCCAAGCAGATGCTCTGCCACTGAGCCACAGCCCCTCCACGTGAGGCTGATGGACAGGAAAGACCATGTACCACTGGCAAGCAGCAAACGGACAGGCGCTAAGGCAGGCAGGGGGTTACCAAGTACATAATGGAGGCTGAATGGTACACAGGGGTTTAAGCTTACCAGCCAATTCCTTGGCTGCAGAATTCTAGGCCGAAGAATATTCTTTTGAACTATGGTGCTGGAAAAGACTCTTGAGAGTCCCCTGGACTGCAAGGAGATCAAATTAGTCAGTCTTAAAAGAAATCCACCCTAACCGATCCCTGGAAGGCCAGAGACTGAAGCTGAAGCTCAAATACTTTGGCCACCCGATGAGAAGGGAGCCCTCACTGGAGAAGAAGACCCTGATGCTGGGAAAAACTGAAGGTCAAAGAAGACGGGGATGGCAAAGGATGAGATGGTCAGACAGTGTCATCGAGGCAACGAACATGAAATTGAGCAAACTCCGGAGGACGGTGGAAGACAGGAGGGCCTGGCGTGATGTGGTCCATGGGGTCGCGAAGAGTCGGACCTGACTGCGCGACTGAACAACAACGACAACAGCAATACAGTAATGCAAGAGCTACTTAGGACAGCTTACTCTTTCTAGGGTATCTGGACACAGCTGGGAGGCTATACAAGTCAGCATCTCCTCTCCCCCAAAGGCGAATGGAGAAGCAGAATGTGACAGTGGTGGGGCTGGGGTTTTGTCCCTGCTGAGGGAGGACTGGTCTATCCCCCCCCACCATCTCCCCACCTGGTCCTCAAAGCCACTCGTCCAGCGGACCACGGCCTTTAACCCACACCGGAGAATCTGCAGCACTCTTGAGCTGTTTCTCTCCAGGATCAGGTGGGAAATGTGGAATCTGCTGCCAGGGGTATAGTAAAGTCCACGAGCAGAGATGGCTTTAAAAGGGGACTTGGGAAACTCGTGGAAGATAGATCTATTAGTAGCTACTCGGCATGGTGACTAAAGGGAACCTGCACGTTCAGAGGCGGTCAACCACTCAATCCCAGTGCTTCGCAGAAACACCAGGGGAAGGCCTCGGCATCTGTGCCCTGTTGTTGGCCCTCCAGAGGGACTGGCTGGCCCCTGTGTGAGACGGGGGGCTGGACTAGATGGACCCTCCCTGGTCTGACCCAGCAGGGCTCTTCTGATGTTCTTCTCAGGGGAAGACCTCAGCCTCTCTGCCCTGTTGTTGGCCCTCCAGAGGGACTGGCTGGCCCCTGTGTGAGACGGGGGGCTGGACTAGATGGACCCTCCCTGGTCTGACCCAGCAGGGCTCTTCTGATGTTCTTCTCAGGGGAAGACCTCAGCCTCTCTGCCCTGTTGTTGGCCCTCCAGAGGGACTGGCTGGCCCCTGTGTGAGACGGGGGGCTGGACTAGATGGACCCTCCCTGGTCTGACCCAGCAGGGCTCTTCTGATGTTCTTCTCAGGGGAAGACCTCAGCCTCTCTGCCCTGTTGTTGGCCCTCCAGAGGGACTGGCTGGCCCCTGTGTGAGACGGGGGGCTGGACTAGATGGACCCTCCCTGGTCTGACCCAGCAGGGCTCTTCTGATGTTCTTCTCAGGGGAAGACCTCAGCCTCTCTGCCCTGTTGTTGGCCCTCCAGAGGGACTGGCTGGCCCCTGTGTGAGACGGGGGGCTGGACTAGATGGACCCTCCCTGGTCTGACCCAGCAGGGCTCTTCTGATGTTCTTCTCAGGGGAAGACCTCAGCCTCTCTGCCCTGTTGTTGGCCCTCCAGAGGGACTGGCTGGCCCCTGTGTGAGACGGGGGGCTGGACTAGATGGACCCTCCCTGGTCTGACCCAGCAGGGCTCTTCTGAAGTTCCTATGACTGGCTCATGCAGTAAATTGTGCTACTGGCTACTATCAGAGCCACTGTGGCATAGTGGTGAAGAGTGTCGGATGACCGTCTGGGAGACCCAGGTTCGAATCTCCACTCCCTCCACGGAAGCTCGCTGGGCATTCTTGGGGGCCAGCCACACTCTCTCCCCCTAACCTACCTCACAGGGCTGTTGTGAGGATAAGATGGGAGGAGAGGAGGAGAGTGTAAGCCGCTCTGGGTCCCCACGGGGGAGAGAATGGGGGTACCAAATATGAGGTCAATGAAGCTTGGGAAGCCGAGTTGTTGTGTCACCGGAGCTGTTTGCTCTCCGTGATGCCCAGCTCGCCAGCTGGGCAGCCCCTGACGCGGACTTAGAGGCTGATCCCGGCCTGAAGTGCTGAGTCAGAGGATTTGAGTCCCCAGGACGCCTCTCCTCATCTGATCCTCTACCCCTTCCCCTCCCTGAGCCACTAAGCAGATTGGCGTCCCTCCGCAAGGCCTGGACTCCGCACACGGCCCTCCCTCTCCCCCCGCCGGCCTTTTCTCCTCTTTACTGTGCCCCGGTGGACGGACGGACGTCTACCTCCCATTTCTTTTCGATTACCATCTTGGGCTCCTTCCCGGCCTCTCAGAATGTGCCTCATCATCATCATCGCTCTTCACACCAGGCCTCGGCCCGCTCTGATCCTAGCCATCCCACAAAGAGGCTCGCCGCCAACCCGACCCAGGCAAGCACTTCTTTTTTAAAAACCCGGCAAAAGATCCAGCCCTTCTCTTCTCCGGGACACCACACTGAGTCTCGGAAAGGCTGAGAGGGCAGTGAGGCAAAATCTCTGGAGGCTTTGTTGTTTTTATTTTTTTTAACTTCATTTATGCCCTGAATTTCTCCCTGACAAAGACCCAAAGCGACTTGGGCTGTCCAAACTACCTCACAGAGCTGGTAGGAGGAGGAAGAAGAGGAGGAAGAAGAGGAAGAAGAAGAGGAAGAAGAAGAGGAAGAAGAAGAAGAAAGAAGAAGAGGAAGAAGAAGAAGAAAGAAGAAGAGGAAGAAGAAGAGGAAGAAGAAGAAGAAAGAAGAAGAGGAAGAAGAAGAGGAAGAAGAAGAAGAAAGAGAATAAACCTTCATTGGTCTTAAAGGTGCCCCTGGACCAATGCTCCCTCTAAGCTGTGGAGTCTTGTGAGAAAAAAATCTCCTTTGCGAGCCACTGGCATTAAAGTTGTAAGTGAGCAATTTGGCTGCTGCATAAATTAGTGTGCTCTGGAGCCCTCGTTCCTGAGCAAAGGCAAAAATCTGTGAGCTGGAGGCTAAAAAACTGTGATCTAGCTCACACTAGCTCAGCTTAGAGGGAACACTGGCTGTGAGGGGGGTGAGCCGGACAGAGAGCTCTGAGAGAACTTGTGACTGACCCAAGGTCACCCAGCCAGCTTCATGTGGAGGAGCAGGGAATCAAATCCGGCTCTCCAGACTAGAGTCCGCCGCTCTTAACCGCTACACCAAACTGGCTCTGAGGATAACATGGAGGGAAGGAGAATGACTCAAGTTGCTTTGGGTGGCAGGGCCAAGGTCACCCGGCGAGCTTCAGTCGCACGGGTGAGGATTCGAACCTGGGTCTCAAATATCCTAATCCAACACTCTTAACGACTTCACCACAGTGGCCCCCCTCATCTCCAACTGAGCCTGGATTTCCAAGTTCCAAGTGCAGACCTCTGCTCCCGACTTCCTGGCATCCAGTTATGAATTTCTGTTTCCCTACTGAGTGGCCGAGGGCGTGGCGGTCCCCAAGAGCCACACACCTGCGTTCATTCCAAACGTTCTTTCTGTTTCCGTTTCAGACCTTAACGCACCCCACGAAGAGATGGGGATGGGGAAACGCATCCCACAGTATACCACGAGAGCCGGATATTTTGAACACAGAGAGACGGAAAACAGGGACACGGGAACCGCCTTACTGGACCAGAACAAACAACGACTGGCCGAAAATCTCCTGATCCCGGGCTGGGGGCCGTTGAGCATGCCCAGATTGCCTTTGCGCATGGGAGACACATTACGCTCCCATGGCTAACAGCAACTGACAGACTTCCCTTCCACGAATTTGTCCACATGAATTTATTTGAGAACATGTGATGTCCGTTTAGCTGCTGGTGGGGGGGGGGGGGTAACGCCTGTCAGGCAACAAAAGACGCAGAGAAAGCGGCAGCGGGTGAGAACAGGAAAGGAGGCGCATAGATTCCCTGGGGCAGGAGCAGCATAACAGTAGAGTTGCCAACACCCTTTAAATGGCAGCCCTTAACAGCCCTGTTACAATACTAAAGCCCTTCATAGAATCACAGAATCATAGAATGTTAAGTTGGAAGGGACCTTGAAGGTCATCTAGTCCAGCCCCCTGCACTCTGCAGGACCATAGCCGAAAGAGAGCCCTACAACATCCCCGAAAGAGGGCCGTCCAGCCTCCGCTTGAAAGCGTCCAGCAAAGGAGCATCCACCACCTTCCGAGGCAGACTGTTCCACTGCTCAAGCACTCTTACAATCAGGAAGTTTCTCCTGATATTTAGCCGGTAACGACTCCCTTGTAATTTCCACCCATGAGATCTAGTCTTGCAATCAGGAGCAAGAGAGAGAATAGATCTGCTCCATCTTCTACATGACAGCCCTTCAGATACTTGAAGACTGCAATCACGTCCCCTCTAAGCCTTCTCTTCCCCAGGCTAAACATACCCAACTCTTTCAGCCTTTCCTCGTAAGACTTGGATTCCAACCCTCTCACCATCCTGGTTGCCCTCTTCTGGACACGCTCGAGCTTGTCAACATCCTTCCTAAAATGTGGTGCCCAAAACTGGACACAGGACTCCAGGTGAGAGTGGAGCCACCACCTCCCTTGATCTGGACACAATGCTTCTGTTAATGCATCCTAAAATGGCATTAGCTTTCTTCCCCTTCCCCTTCTCAAGCCTTGCATCTCCAAGCCCAGGAAATGGACAGCCCTTGAATTTCTGGTTTCAGTAAGAGCCCTGCCAGAACATGACCAAGAGACCTCTGGGACGAAGGAGCTTGGGAGGTAAATACACACAGAGATGTGCTGCCGATTTCCGTCCATGCAAGGCGCTACACCATCCATATTTCGCTCATGCTCACTACAGGCTTGCAAGGTAGGCCACTACTCCTTGAAGACGACAAGGAG
>NW_015172129.1:80958-83907 GCF_001447785.1 Gekko japonicus | reverse complement strand
AGCAGAGATCCATCAGTGGCTATGAGCCACAAGGTACTCGGTCTGGGGCAAGTGATGCTCTGTATTCTTGGTGCTTGGGGGGTGGGGGCAACAGTGGGAGGGCTTCTAGTGCCCTGGCCCCACTGCTGGACCTCCTGATGGCCCCTGGTAGTGCTGGACTGGATGGACCATTGGCCTGATCCAACATTGGCTTCTCTTATGTTCTTATGGATAAACATATAGATAGGCATCTGGAGCAGAGGTCCATCAGTGGCTCTTAGCCACAAGGTCTAGATAGGAACTCTCAGGCTGGGCCAAGGGATGCTCTGTATTCTTGGTGCTTGGGGGGGCAGCAGTGGGAGGGCTTCTAGTGTCCTGGCCCCACTGCTGGACCTCCTAGTGGCACCTGGTATTTCTGGCCACTGTGTGACAACAGAGTGTTGGACTGGATGGGCCATTGGCCTGATCCAACATTGGCTTCTGTTATGGTCTTATGTCTACCACATCACCCACTGCCTGGTCCTTTTACCTGAAGATGCCGGAGTCTGAACCTAGGACCTTCCGCATGCCAAGCAGATGCCACTCTGCCACTGAGCCACAGCACTACCAAACTTATTGGGTGCCCTGGAGCCTGCTCCGCTGTGCGTGGCATCCCCTCTTCATCTCTCGATGCGTCCTCGGAAGGACTTTTCACCAGACCCTCTTCCCAGTGAGCTTTTCCCATGCATGTAGGCGCACAACAGCTGAAAATGCTGACTTGTCGGACGTCTGTGCACAGAAATATTGCACAAGAGATAGGCGTAGGCCTCGTACAGAGTCAGACCTCCGGCCCATTGTACTTGCTCCTGCCGGCTTCGATTCGCTTTGGCTCAGTCAGTGTTACCTCTGAGCTGAGTTAGTGTGAGCTAGCTCACAGTTTTTTAGCCTCCAGCTCACACATTTTTGTCTCAGCTCAGGAAGGAGGGCTCCAGAGCAAACTAATTCATACAGCAGTCAAATCACTCGCTCAGAACTTTAATGCCGGTTGCTCACAAAGCAGAATTTTTGCTCACAAGACTCCACAGCTTAGAGGGAACACTGCAGCGGGGACTTGGGCTTCAGAACTTTTAACTGGACACTCCCTTTAGCGGGCAAAGCAGCTGTTCTGCCACAGAGCTGCGTACCCTCCTCTGCCCACTTCCCCTTTCCCCACCTAGGCGAGGTAGGTGCCCGGAGGGTCTTTCTTAAGCGCACCGAAATCTGCGCCAACCGATTAAGGCTGTGTAGATTTACCAGGGTGATGAAGCGTAATTTTGGTTGAATTCTGAAAGCAGGCTTCAGCCGTCCTGTGCACTGTGAGTCGGAGGTCAGGCCCCACTGAATAAAACGAGGTTTACTTCTGAGTAAAGAAGGCTGGTACCCGGCTACCAGCTTCCCGTTCCTCTCTGTGGGTGCGCTTTATTTAGTGACCTCCGGGCAGCTGCGATCAGTGCTCCCTCTAAGCTGAGTGAGTGTGAGCTAGCTCACAGTTTCTTAGCCTCCGGTTCACACATTTTTGCCTTAGCTCAGGAAGGACGGCTCCAGAGCAAACTAATTCATGCAGCAGCTCAATCGCTCGCTCACAACTTTAATGCCAGTAGCTCACAAAGTAGAATTTTTGCTCACAAGACTCCACAGCTTAGAGGGAACATTGGCTGCGATGTTCCACAGCCACAAAAAAGGGACCCCCTTGTCCCCTCTAAGCTGAGTTGGTATGCACTAGCTCACAGTTTTTTAGCCTCCGGCTCACCCATTTTTGTCATAGCTCAGGACGGACGGCTCCAGGACAAACTCATTGATGCAGCAGTCAAACCGCTCGCTCACAACTCTAGTGCCAGCAGCTCACAAAGCAGAATTCTTGCTCACAAGACTCAGCAGCTTAGAGGGAGCATCGCCTGACAGCCCTATTTGGAGCCTATTAGGTTGGAATCAGCGTTCCCTCTAGCCTGGGTTAGTGTGAGCCAGCTCACCGCTTTCTAGCCTCTGGCTCACGCATTTCTGTCTTAGCTCAGGGAGGAGGGCTCCAGAGCAAACTAATTCATGCAGCAGCCCAATCGCTCGCTCACCGCTTTCATGCCAGGAGCTCGCAAAGTAGGATTTTCGCTCACAGGACTCCACGGCTTAGAGGGAGCACCGCTCGGGTGCCAGTCTTGAGCTTCCAGAATCCTGAGTGCCGGACCACCCTTCTCAAGGAACCAACCGGTCTGGCCCTTAAGGGCTCGTTCAGATGTTTGGCATGTGGGCACCAGGGTGTGACAGGTTTGCCAATGTGTCCCCGCCCCCCAAGGGAACCAACGCCATCCCTGCACAGTTATTAATATGCTTCTGTGCCAATCATGGGAGGGGCGGGGGGGTGTCTAAGGAGCAAGAGGCCCTGACCTCCGCTTTTGTGGGGGGAGGCCGTGGCAGAAATGAGAGGTTCATTCTGGGGTCCAAGAGATGCTCAGCGGTGCTGAGGAAACCCATTTCAGGAAACCCCTTTCTGGAATCCCACAAGATGAAATGGCAAAAAAAGAAAAATCGGGATTTTCCACAAGCTTTCCCTGAGCTGTTCCCCACCTCGTCCCTATAACAGAAATCCCCTTCCCTCCGGGGAGGGCGTTTGTGCTTCTGGCCCGCCTGCGGCATACAAAGGCCCCTTTACTGGTTTCGAACAATGGGCAGGCCGTGAGCAGGCCCCGCGGGGAGGGCCTGAGGCTGAGCCTCCCCCCACCCCAAGGAAGGCTCCAAACACCCAGCCCGTCCCCTGCAAAACCTCCAGGGCCAGGAGCAGCGCCCTGCTGTGCGGGGAGGCAGATGGGCTCCCCCCAGGATCCGCTCCCGACAATAAGGGTGGGCCTGGGGGGGGCCTCTCCCCCCACCCCAAGGAAGGCTCCAAACACCCAGCCCGTCCCCTGCAAAACCTCCAGGGCCAGGAGCAGCGCCCTGCTGTGCGGGGAGGCAGATGGGCTC
>NW_015172129.1:73155-79178 GCF_001447785.1 Gekko japonicus | reverse complement strand
ATTTTGGGATTGCTTCCCTTACTTTGTTTGGATCATCTTAAATTAATGGATGAGTGGTTTTTTCTAAAGTAAAACCTCAGGATTCAGGTTAAATTGCCATGTTGGCACTTTGCGATCAATAAGTGGGCTTTGGGTCGCAGATTGGGCACGCGGTCTCTAAAAGGTTCGCCATCACTGGCTTAGAGGGAACATTCCCCTCCAGCAGTGGTGGGTGCGGGGAAGGAGCCAAGTATTCCTGCACAGCTGTCTGGCATGTAGAGACAGCTACGGTGGCCCTGTGGATCCAGACGGCACCTCTCTTATTTCCCCCAGAAACGGAATTAAATGACCTTTAATTCAATTAGCCAGTTGCCCCCCTAAGAAATTTAAATGCCCCTCTGGGGGGATGGCAGGAAAGAGAGCCGGAGGTCCAGCAGCACCTTCAAGACTTAACAGGATTTGGGGCATGTGAGGAGTTTTCTCCGGGAGCCGCGGCTCGCTTCTTCAGGTAGCAGCTAGAACGAGAGTCCGTGTGTCCTTCTATCACAAGGTCGCTGGATTTCCATTCTGCGCAGCTAAATGCGGCGTCTCCCATGGAGACAGGTCAAGAGGGGCAGCCCTGTTAGTCTATCCAAAGCAGGAGGTAAGAAGCCGGAGTCCAACAGCAGGTTGAAGCCTAACAGAATTCGGGGCAGGGGAGGAGCTTTTTTCGGGAGTCAGGGCTCACTTCTTCAGATACGGCTAGAATGCCATTCTGTGGGTCCTTCTATCACCAAGTTGCTGGATTTCCACTCCGCACGGCTATCCAGGGAGAACGATCCAGATGGGTTGCCGTGTTAGTCCATCTGTGGCAGTAGAAAACAGCAAGAATCCAGGAGCACCTTAAGGACTAACAAAATATGTGACATTTTCTGGAGTTTTCTGGAGTCATCTGAAGAAGTGAGCCTTGACTCCACAGAGAGCCAGTTTGGACCAGATATCTTCTTCCTTAATTGTGCTCCAACCCGAGATTCCTGGCAAGTCCAGCGTCACCTATATCTTTGCCTGAAGGTCTGGGAACTTCCCTTCTGGAAAGAACGTAATCCCCAGCATCGACAGGATGCCGAATTCTCTAGCTAATACTGAATCCCAGGTCTTATTACCACTCACTAATGCTGATGGCCCGACTTCAGAAATAGATGCACTTTAAGAGTATGGAAACTGTTGATCGATTGACTGTTTATAGAATTAATGCAGCATGCAAAAAATGAAGTTCGGCAGCTCTAAAAGGTACACATGGTCCTGTTCGGATGAAGACTACTTGTAATCAGTGTTCCCTCTAAGCTGAGTTAGTGTGAGCTAGCTCACAAGTTTTTTAGCCTCCGGCTTCACACATTCACAAATACTTTGGCCACCCAATGAGAAGGGAGCACTCCCCGGAGAAGACCGTGATGCTGGGAAAGACTGAGGGTCAAAGAAGACGGGGACGGCAAAGGATGAGATGGTCAGACAGTGTTATCGAGGCAACGAAAATGAAATTAAGCAAACTCCGGAGCATGACGGAAGACAGGAGGGCCTGGTGTGATGTGGTCCATGGGGTCGCAAAGAGTCGGACTCGACTGTGCGACAAATACACATTTTTTGGCTTAGCTCAGGAAGGATGGTTCCAAAGCAAACTGATTTTTGCAGTAGCCAAATTCCTCACTCATAATTTTAATGCCAGTGGCTCACAAAGTTGAATTCTTACTCACAAGACTCCACAGCTTAGAGGGAGCATTGCTTGCAATCCGGAAAACTTCGTTAACTCTATTTTTTGGACCTCTTTCCCCACATGTCTATGATTTTGGATCTTTATCACAATATATCTTGTAATTACTGACTTTGGTAGTGTTTCTTAGTGGGCTCAGGGGTCATTTTGTAGAAAAAGAGGTGCGGGAGCTCATTAGCATAACTTATTCGCATATTTGCATATGCCACACCCCCTGACATCACCAGAAGTATGTCAGAAGGCAACACCCACCACTCAGGCTTCACTGGACTGTTTTGGATTGCTAGCTATTGGGGGGGGGGGAACGTGCAGATCAGTCCTCACAGAGGTCTCTAGTTCCAGCTCCTGCCCACCTAGCCGTTCGAAAGCAAGAAATTGCAAGTAGATAAATAGGGACCACTTCGGTGGGAAGGGAACGGTGTTCCGTGCGCCTTGGTGTTTAGTCATGCCGGCCACATGACCACGGAAACGTCTTTGGACAGCGCTGGGTCTTCGGCTTTGAAATGGAGATGAGCACCGCAATCCTAGAGTCGGATTCGACTGGCTTTCGAGCAAGGGAACCTTTACCTTTACCTTTAATTCTGATAACTATAGAGACGGCTTCTATTTGGAATTTCCTTGGGTCCCAGATAATAGCAAGGCAGTTTTTCCTTCATTTCCTGCAGTCCGGACAGTGCAAAAAGGAGATTGCCTAGAAAATTTCTTCCAAAATTCTTCCCTCTACAGGTACCACCCCCACATCTTCAGGAACTTGCTAGTCCCTTGCCTTCTTCTGCATAGCAACCCTGGACTTCTATGGTGGTCTCCCATCCAACCTGTGGTCAACTCTCCTTAGCTTCTGAGATCTGGCGATCATATGGCAGTGTGTGTAGAATAGCCAGGGGATCCTAAGATTGTCTGGCAGCTAAAAGTTCTAGCTGTTTTACCATTATGTACCACTGGGTGGTGAGCTAGGCTTGTTTTTTAAGGCAAGAGACATTTCGAAGGTGGTTTGCCATTGGCTGCCTCTGTGTCACGCCCCTGGTATTCTTTGGAGGTCACCCTTCCGAATACTAGCCAAGGCCGACCCTGCTTAGCTTCCGAGATCTGACGAGATCGGGCTAGCCGGAGCCATCCGGGTCGGGGTTCTCATTAAGAGAAAAAGGCAGGATATAATTATATACATCAATCAGTAACCTGCCTTATGAGGTTTTTGTGAGGCTAGAATGGAGGTGAGAAAGATGCCAACTGCTTTGAGTCCCCGTCGGGGAGAAGGTGGTGGAGGAAATGAAGTAAATAAATAAAAAAAATTAAAAATGAGAATAAAAATATAAGGGGAGAACCTGTGGCGTTGTAGGGGAAGAGTATAAGGGGAGAACGACGAAAGCTGTGTGTATGTCCACCAGGGGTCATTTCCTGCAGGAGCACACAGGAGCGGACCTCCGGTAGTAAGGAGCCCAAGGGGCGGGCACATGCAACAAGCCCCGCCCCCTGCTCCCAGCAGCCCTCAGTTGGGCCACGAGGAGCAAGAAGCAGCCAGGTGAGTTGCAGAGGTCCCCCCACACACCTTCAGGGACAAGCTCTCCCTCCTCTGTGAGGACAGATCTGCACGTCCATCCCCCATCCCAATAGCTAGCAATCTAAAACAGTCCAGTGGAGCCTGAGCGGTGGGTGTTGCCTTCTGGCACACTTCCGGTGATGTCAGGGGGCGTGGCATATGCAAATAAGTTATGCTAATGAGCTCTTGCACCACTTTTTCTACGAAATGACCCCTGAACCCAACCCAGTGCTGGCAACCAATGCTCGCTCTAAGCCGTGAAGTCTTGTGAGCAAAAAATTCTACTTTGTGAGCTCCTGGCATTAAAGTTGTCAGCGAGCGACTTGGCTACTGCACAAATTCGTTGGCTCTGGAGCCCTCCTTCCTGGGCTAAGACAGAAATGTGTGAGCAGGAGGCTAAAAAACTATGATTCCCCACTCTTCCACTTGCACCTGTTGGATGACCTTGGGCAAGGCGTAGTTCTGATAAGAGCTGTTATTGAAAAAAGAGCAGTTTCTGTCAGTGCTCTCTGAGCCCCGCCTACCTCACAGGGTGGCTGTTGTGGGGAGTGGAAGGGGAAGGAGTTTGTAAGCCGCTCTGAGACTCCTTTGGGTAGTGAAGGGCGGGGTATAAATCCAATCTCCTCCTCTTTTACTGAGTTGGTGGGGTCTCAGGTCTGTCTAGGTGCTGTACATCACCCAGCATCCTGCCAGCACAGAAGCAAAGTTAAAGAACAAGAACCTGTGTTTCATGGGGTTGCCAACTTTGGGTTGGGATACACCTGGAGATTTTTGGGATGGAGCCTGGAGAGGGCGGGGTTTGGGGGAGGGACCTCAGCTGGGTATCTTGTCGTAGAGTCCACCCTCCAAAGTAGCCCTGTTATCTAGGGAAACTGATATCTGAAGGTCAGTTCTTATTCTGGGAAATCATAGATTAGAATCATAGAATCATAGAGTTGGAAGGGACCTCAAGGGTCATCTAGTCCAACCCCCTATCAAGTCCAAATCTCCAGTTCCCACCTGGACATTGGCAACCCAAGGTACTGGTCTTCTCCGGGGGTACGGAATACCAGCGAGTAGCTCCTGCCCATCTTATAAGGGGACAAACTCCGCTCCTTTCTTTATGAATCTCACGCTGGCAATGCACCTTAAGCTAGCCAATGCTATCAACTTGAGAAGAGCTTTCGGGACAGGACAAGAAATATTAACACAGCTCGATACAGCTCCTTTCAGGGATGCAAGCCCATAAAGCTTTGCAGGACGAAGACCCCAAATGAGAAGACCTGCAACCTACAACTCCCCACTCCATGGCATTGTACAAGGTTCCTTGTGGACCGGCTTAATCATGATCCATTATAATGTAGTTGGGGGGGGGGCAGGTGCAATCCCCCATTGGCTCTTCCTGCTGTCACTCCCCAGCCTGCTTCCATGGCAACCAATGTCCCCTCCCCCTGCCTCAGTCTCCATGGTGACAGTGAGCAAAAACTGGGCTTCCAGCTGGCCGGTTACATCAAAGCAATCTGGGGACGGTTATGAAAATAGGCACGGCTCTCCTCCCTGTCCTTAGACTGAGGCGGAGGAGGGGAGGGTCGCTGACCCCAAAGCAGCAGGGCCGGAGGGGGGAGAGCCGTGCAGAGACCAGACTGCACCCGAAACAGGGCCGGGATTCACCCAGCGGTCCTGCTGCCACCAGGCACAACCCCTCTCGCCTTCAGAGAGCTCCTTTTGACGACAGCATCTAAACTGGCTGTTCACGTCCCACGATGTGCTCGGAACCATCCACAAGCATCGGTAGCAAGCGGGTCTCTTCCACACGAAGCCCGCTCACCCGGAGAAGCGGGAACGCTGGAACTCAGGGGTCTCCAACATGGCGCTCGGGGGCACCATGGTTGCCCACACTCAGGGCTTTTCTGGTAGAAAAAGCCCAGCAGGAACTCATTAGCATAATAGGCCACACCCAACAGCAGGAACTCATTAGCATATTAGGCCACACCCATGACAGCACAGCTCATTAGCATATTAGGCCACACCCCCGTGTTATCAGAAGTGTGGTCATCCAACCACACCCACCTTTTGCTTCTTATTCTGTTTACTTTGTTTGTGGTCAAAACTCAGGGCCTTTTTTTGTAGCAGGGACTCCTTTGCATGTTAGGCCACACACCCCTGATGTAGCCAATCCTAATGAGTTTCTGCTGTTGGGTGTGGCCTGTTATGCTAATGAGTTCCTGCTGGGCGTGGCCAACTTGGGAGCCAGCCGGAACTCCGTTCCTGTGCGTTCCTGCCCAAAAATAGCCCTGCCCACACTGACCCCTTTCCATGTGCCCACCCAATGCTTTTAGAGTGTGGATTGGCCTGGGTGTGGCTTTCCCCCAGCAGGGCTTCTGATGTGCTGTGCCGATGAAAAGACATCCTATTACGGAGCTTCTGCCTCAAATGTTGACGTGTTACTATTCGACATGTATATAACCGTGATCCCTGACATTCTGTGGCTGGCCCTGCCTCCTGAGGCACGCGTTTTTGAGAATGCGCCCATTCACTGAGGTGAATGGAGCTGCGGTGGCTCGAGTGGTTAAGACGCTGAACTGCAGGCTGTGGAAGGTCGGTAGTTCAGCAGTTCGTGACCCGAGTGTGCCGCATGACGGAGTGAGCTCCCGTCTCTAATTCCAGCTCCTGCCAACCTAGCAGTTCGAAAGCAAGAAATTGCAAGTAGATCAATAGGTACCACTTCAGTGGGAAGGTAACAGCGTTCCGTGCGCCTTGGTGTTTAGTGTTTAGTGTTTA
>NW_015172129.1:65191-73120 GCF_001447785.1 Gekko japonicus | reverse complement strand
CGGCTTGGAAACGGAGATGAGCACCGCAACCCTAGAGTCGGATTCGACTGGCTTTCGAGCAAGGGAACCTTTACCTTTACCACTCACTGCCACAGGAGGTGGCGGCGGCTACAAGCATGGGCGGTTGCAAGAGGGAATCGAATAAACATCTGAAGCAGAGGTCCATCAGCCCTGACTTGATGGCCAAAAAAGAAAGTCAATTGGAAAGGTCTTAAACATATGGAGCAGAGGTCCATCAGCCGTGACTTGATGGTCAATTGGAAAGGTCCGAGGGGGTCTGTAACTCAAGAGCTGCACAGTGACGGCTTGTGGGCAGCCTGCCAGGGTCTCGCTCTGAGATTTCTACCCCAGGAGAAAGGGGAAGCCCCGTGTGGGTCAAGCAGGCAGTCGAGTTTGCATACGGGAGATCTGGGTTCCGGTTCTCCACCTGCCACTGATGCGCTGCCTTCCCTGGGAAAAGTCACTTTCAGCCTTGGTTCTTCGTGGGTGAAAAGAAAGTAGCAGCAACATCACTGATACATGGTTACCAACACCAGGTTGGGAAATGCCTGGGGATTTTGGGGTGAGTCTGGGGGGAGCGGAGTGAGGTGAGGGGTACAATGCCATAGAGTCCACCCTCCGAAGCAGCATTTTTTTCTAGGGAGCTGGTCTCTGTCGTCCGGACATCAGTTTAATTCCAGGAGCTCTCCAGGTTCTGCAGGGAAATTGGCAACCCTTTCAGTGGAAGGTGGACAGAATGGCTGGCCAGAGAGCCAGTTTGGTGTCGTGGTTAAGTGCGCGGGCTCTAACCTGGGAGAACCGGCTTAGCCTTCATTATGTTGGGACTGTGAACTGACTGCAAGGGGCGTGTCTACGCTGAGCTGCGTGGACAAAAGGGGTCACCATCTCAGCACTGTACCAATACCAGAGCTACCACCGCCTTGGAGAGCCTCCGCTCCAAGACTTCAGTTAGTCCTGCAACAGTGTTGGCTAGGCTTATGCCTGATACCAGCCAGGACAAAAGTACTCACCTGCAAGACTTGGCACTCCCCAAAGCTGCTTCAGGTGCTCTGCGTGGAACCGCCCTTGAAAAGCGTTCAACTTTGGTTGAGAACTTTGGTTCTGGGGGATGATTGGGGATACTGTTATTGGGCAGTTAAATGTAAACTGGGTGGGTAAAAGGTTTTCTTTTTTAAAAGGTTTGACTCAGTTCATAAAAAGAATAACGATGAGAGGACTTGATGTTTTAAAGTTAGTTGGAGGGTTTTTAGTTAGTAGTGGGTACTTTACTTTCTCCCATATATGTAGTTCCCTTATCTCCTTTTCTGTTGTAGTTTTTTTGTAGTTAAAAAAAATCAATAAAAAATCCCCTCCGGGGGCTCAAAAAAAAAAGAAAAAAGCGTTCAACATGGAGATCTATTAAATTCTTAAGATCTACGTCATATAAAGAAAATATAATTAAAATGCTATACAGATGGCACTGGACCCCTGATAAACTGCTCAAATGTTATGCTAATGTATCTGGACATTGTTGGAGATACAGAAATAATATAGGAACGTATTTTCATATATGGTGGAGGTGCGAGAAAATACAAAATTTTTGGAAAAGTACTAAGCATCTAATAAAAGAAATTACAGGGATAGACTTACCGATATCACCAGAAATCTTTTTTCTTAATATTACACCAGATGGAATTAAACATAATGAACTATGTATCATATTATATATAATTACAATGTCAAGAATAATTATAGCAAAGAATTGGAAAACAGATAGAATACCGAGCAGAGAGGAGATGAATACGAGACTTTTTGAAATAGTAGAAATGGATAAGCTGAATATGTTCTTAGCGGGAAAAGCAGACAATAACTTTAACCAAAAATGGCAAAAAGTCAATAAATGGATTGAAGAAAATGCTTAGTGTAACCCTAACATGTTGGAGAATAAGATATACTTGGATTTTATGTTATGGGAATTGGAAATAAAAATTTTTTTTTTTAAAGCGTTCAGAAACGTCAGCTGCACAGAACACTGCAGGCAGGAGGCTTACTGGAGTGGGTCATAACGACTGTATCATGACACTCTTGTTTCCAGGCACAGTTCCAGGTACTGGCCTTGGCTTTGGGCTGTGGCTCTGTGGTAGAGCCTCTGCTTTGCACGCGGAAGGTCCCAGGTTCAATCTCCGGCAGGACGGGATGTGAAAGACGTCTGTCTGGGACCCTGGAGACCCAGTGCCAATCTGAGTAGGGGAGATTGACAGTGGTGGACCTCGGGTCCGAGTCAGTTGAAGAAGAAGAAGAAGAGATTGGATTTACACCCTGCCGTTCACTTGGCGCCTCAGAGCGGCTCGACACACTCCTTTCCCTTCCCCTCCCCACAGCAGACACCCTGTGTGAGGTTAGGTGAGGCTGAGAGAGCTCTGATAGACACTTCTCTTTTTCAAGGACAGCTCTGAGAGAACTTGTGACTGACCCAAGGTAATCCAGCGGCTGCGAGTGGAGGAGTGGGGGATCAAACCCGGTTCTCCCTGATTACAGTCCGCGCACTTAACCACGATACCAAACTGACAGCTTCGTGTGCTCACGTGACCGTCAGAGCCCTGTACGGTTTGGAACAGATGTACCTTAAGCACCGTCTGGTCCCCTTATCAACCTGGCCAACTGCTATGGTCATCTTGGGAGGTTCTGCGTCAGGCGCCCCGGCCTTCCGAGATGAGGTAAGCGCCGGCGGCAACCTGTGAAAGGGCCTTCTCGGTCATGAGACTAAAGCTCTGGAACATTCTCCCCAGGGAAAGCTGTCTGTTTCCTTCTCTTGGCACCTTCACTCAGCAAAGACGTTTATTTTGTTTGGCATTCCCTCAGGTGATCGCTCTTTCCTAAAAAGGTAAAGGTAAAGGTTCCCTTGCTCGAAAGCCAGTCAAATCCGACTCTAGGGTTGCGGTGCTCATCTCCGTTTCAAAGCCGAAGAGCCAGCGCTGTCCGAAGATGCTTTCCGTGGTCATGTGGCCGGCATGACTAAACACCAAGGCGCACGGAACGGTGTTCCCTTCCCACCGAAGCGGTACCTATTTATCTACTTGCAATTTCTTGCTTTCGAACTGCTAGGTTGGCAGGAGCTGGAACCAGAGACGGGAGCTCACTCCGTCATGCGGCACACTCAGGTCTCGAACTGCTGAACTACCCACCTTCCACAGCCTGCAGTTCAGCGCCTTAACCACTTGAGCCACCGCAGCTCTTTCCTAACCCATGTTTTAATTGCTGTTTTTATGTTTTGTATGTATTTTAACACTGCTTTTAATTGCTTTAATGATATGTGTTTTGGGGGAGGTCCTGATTTTGATGTTTTCAACGTATGATTTCATTATGTACATTTTAAACCAGGGGTGTCAAACAGAAGGCCCGGGGGCCAGAACCGGCCCACGCAGGGCTCTTATGCGGCCAACAAGCAACTGGTATGTATGGAAACATGAGAAGAGAAGAAGAAGAGAAAAGATTGGATTTATATCCCGCCTTTCACTGCCCAAAGGTGTCTCAGAGCGGCTTACAAACTCCTTTCCCTCCCCCTCCCCACAACAGACACCCTGTGAGGTAGGTGGGGCTGAGAGAACTTTGACAGAAACTGCTCTTTTTCAAGGACAGCTCTTATCAGAACTACGGCTTGCCCAAGGTCATCCAGCCAGGTGCAAGTGGAGGAGTGGTTCTTCACCCAAAGAGTGATTAACACATGGAATTCACTGCCACAGGAAGTGGTGGGTGCTACAAGCATGGACGGCTTCAAAAGGGAATTAGATAAGCATATGGAGCAGAGGTCCATCAGTGGCTATTAGCCACAAGGTATAGCTAGGGGCTCTGGGGCAAGTGATGCTCTGTCTTCTTGGTGCTTGGGGGGGGTCAACAGTGGGAGGGCTTCTAATGTCCTTGCCCCACTGCTGGACCTCCTGATGGCACTGGTATTTCTGGCCACTGTGTGACACAGAGTGTTGGACTGGATGGGCCTTTGGCCTGATCCAACATTGGCGTCTCTTATGGTTCTCTCAGATTAGAGTTTGCGCACTTAAGCACGACACCAAACTGCGCACACACACCCCTTTCATGGTATCCCTTGGGGAAAAAAATCTAGTCTTGCATATGATTAAATAAATTTATTGGGGCGTTTGTGGGTTTCCCAGTAAATCAATTGTTTTCATTGCTAGGAATCAATTCTTGTTCTTTGTATTTTGAGTAAAAAAGTAATATTGTTAATTGGGTTTGCCCGTAGAACCAATTTAGAGGCCAGTGGCCCCTTTAAGAGCAACAAAAGTTTTTTCAAGGTATAAGCTTTCCTGTGCAAGCTCATACCCTGAATAAACTTTTATTGCTCTTAAAGGGGCCACTGGACTCTAAACCGGTTCTGCTGTTTCAGAACAACACGGCTGACTATCTGGGCTTGCCTGTGTCCTTTATAAAGTTTATATCTCCGCTACCTGGCATTACATTTTATGGCACACATGGCCCGGCCCAACAAGGTCTCATTTATGTCAGATCCGGCCCTCGTCGTAACAAATGACGTTGACACTCTATTTTAAACTGTTCTCCACACTGGCGGCCCATGTCAGGGCAGAAAGGCGGGATACACAATCTTGTCAATAAGCAGGGGTCATTTCCTGTGGGAGCGCACAGGAGTGGAGTCCTGGCAGTAAGGAGCCCAGGCACCACCCCCTGTATGGAAGGCCTGATCACTACGTCGTGACGTCACTATAATGGCGACCTGAGTAGGCATAACATTTCCTTTGTGGCTGACTCGAGCAGTAGAAGACGATGGGACTCTTTCTTTCTCCCGGACTGGTTTTCTCGTCGCAAAAACGAGGGAGGATTTCTGGAGTTGGTTTTGGGTTGTTGTTTTTTTTCCCCCCCACAGTGGTCGGCTCGGAAGGAAGAGATTGGAGGGAGGGGAAAAGTTAATCTGACTGGAGCGGGATGGGATGGGATAGTGCACAAAATTTCTTCCTGCATATGCTCAAAGGCAGGGGGTATCTTCTCAAACCTTCGTACCCTCCCTCTAGAGCAGGGGTCATTTCATAGAAAAAGAGGTGCAGGAGCTCATTAGCATAACTCATCAGCATAACCTATTTGCATATGCCACACCCCCTGACATCACCGGAAGTGTGTCAGAAGGCAACACCCACCGCTCAGGCTCCACTGGACTGTTCTGGATTGCTAGCTATGGGGGGGGGAACGTGCAGATCTGTCCTTGCAGAGGAGGGAGAGCTTGTACCTGAATAAAACTTGGTCTTAAAGCTGCCACTGGATTGTTTTGGACCGGTGGCTGGGGGGGGGGGCTCTGCAACTTACCTGGCTGCTTCTTGCTCTGACTGAGGGCTGCTGGGAGCAGGGGGTGGAGCTTGTTGCATGTACCCACCCCCTGGGCTCTTTACTGCCAGAGCTCCGCTCCTGTGCGCTTCTGCAGGAAAATGACCCCTGCTCTAGAGAACCTTGTGGCGTGTCACGAACAAAAAAACCAACAACCCTGAACGGGCTGAAGTTCTGAAATGGCCATAGAAGAATAACAGAAAACCACAAAGAGAAAGAGAAAAGAAGAATAAGAGGAATCAATGGCTATATCTTAAAAATGGATTTTGGGGGGTGGGGGACCTCTTTGAGATGTGCACAGATTGCCACCTCTTTTTTTTAATATTCTGATTGCCCTAGCCAGCAGCTGGCTTAAATTAAAGACCAGCACAGACTCATTCTTGACAATGTTAAGGAGGTAATAATCATTCAATCTTAGTTCTGCACCTTGGCAAAGCTGCTGTCTAAATAAGCAGGGATAGAGGAGGAAAGCTCTTCCCTGGGAGGAGGTCAGCCACACAGATCGACTGGAGCACTGGAGGCGCGCATGGCATGGATATTCCAGGCTTTGCGCCTCTCCCGCTTTTCCTTCCAGCTCTTGCAAACGAGGTCACTACCTAGTTACCCATTAATTGGATCTGACACTGAGGCCCAGCCTGGGTCTCTCTGCTTCTCGCATTCACTTTCTCCCTGAAACCTGCCTCGCGCTCTCTCTCTCTCTCATGCAAAACACTCACCTCCTTACTACTGTCCCCTCTAAGCTGAGTTAGCGTGAGCCAGCTCACAGTTTTTTAGCCTCCGGCTCACACATTATTTGTCTCACCCCAGGAAGGAGGGCTCCAGAGCAAACTAATGCATGCGGTATCCAAATCGCTCGCTCACAGCTTCAATGCCAGTGGCTCACAGAGTAGAATTTCTGCTCACAAGACGCCGCAGCTTAGAGGGAGCATTGCTCCTTCCTGCCGCTTCTCATGAAGCTGTGAAGCACAACGGTCTTTATTGTGCCTGTTCCCACAACCACCCTGCGAGGGAGAGCACCCATTTTACAGGCGAGGAGCCGAGGAGGAGAAATGCAGCCTGGCCAAAGCAAAGCCATTGGATCAATGGCAGAGGGTTGTTCCAGAAGCCACGTACCCTTGTATTAAGACCAACTGGCAGGAGCAGAGGCTAGACGGCCCTCTGACAGCAATGCTCATTCTATGACTCATGATTAATTTAGGCAGATCATGAGGGGGAGGGGGAGGAAGGGATGAACCCCGTGCTCAGCTCTCGTGGCCAATGTTCCCTCTAAGCTGTGGCGTCCTGTGAGCAAAAATCCTACTTTGTGAGCTACTGGCATTAAAGTTGTGAGCGAGCCATTTGGCTACTGCATAAATTAGTCTGCTCTGGAGCCATCACTTCCTGAGCTGAGCCAAAAATGTGCGAGCCGGAGACTAAAAAACTGTGAGCTGGCTCACACTCACTCAGCTTAGAGGGAACACTGCTCATGGCCCTTTCTTACATGCCCAGGGTAATGCTGATTGCCACTTTGGGGTTAGGAAGGAATTTTCCTCCAGGCCAGATTGGCTGAGGGATCCTGGAGGGGTTTTTCCCCTCCCTCTGGGCATTGAGCAGAGATCACTGGTGAGGGAGGGAACTCTGAATTTCCTGTATTGTGAAGGGGGTTGGACTAGATGACCCTTGGGGTTCCTTCCAGCTCTCTTTTTCTATCCCCAAAAGTGTGCAAACGCTGAAGAAGAGATTGGATTTATACCCGGCCCTTCTCTACCCGAAGGAGTCTCAGAGCGGCTGACAAACTCCTTTGCCTTCCCCTCCCCACAACAGACACCCTGGGAGGTTGGCGGGGCTGAGAGAGCTCTTGACAGAAACGGCTCTTTTACCAAGAACAGCTCTTATCAGAACTACGGCCTGCCCAAGGTCATCCAGCCAGGTGCAAGTGGAGGAGTGGGGAATCAAACCCGGTTCTCCCAGATTAGAGTCTGCGCACTTAACCACGACACCAAGAAGAAGAAGAAAAAGAAGGAGGAGGAGAAAAAGAGATTGGATTTATACCCCGCCCTTCACTACCCAAAGGAGTCTCAGAGCGGCTTACAAACTCCTTTCCCTCCCCCTCCCCACAACAGACACCAGTGAGGTAGGTGGGGCCGAGAGAGCTCTGACAGAAACTGCTCTTTTTCAAGAACAGCTCTGCCAGAACCAGGGGTCATTTTGTAGAAAAAGAGGTGCAGGAGCTCATTAGCATAACTCATTAGCATAGCTTATTTGCATATGCCACACACCTCTGACATCACCTGAAGTGTATCAGAAGGCAACACCTACTGCAACTTACCTGGCTGCTTCTTGCTCCTCCTGACCCTGGGGCTGCTGGGAGCAGGGGGCGGGGCTTATTGCATGCGCCCGCCCCATGGGCTCTTTACTGCCGGAGGTTGTAGCCGCCACCACTTCCTGTGGCAGTGAATTCCATGTGTTAATCACTCTTTGGGTGAAGAAGGACTGCCTTTTATTTGTTCTAACCCGATCGCTCAGCAATTTCATGGAGTGCCCACGAGTTCTTGTATTTTGAGAAGGGGAGAAAAGTACCTCTTTCTCTACCTGCTCTTTCGCATGCATAATCTTATAAAC
>NW_015172129.1:64965-65152 GCF_001447785.1 Gekko japonicus | reverse complement strand
AAGCTAAAGAGCCCTAAGCACTTTAACCCTTTCCTCATAGGGAAAGTATTCCAACCCTTTTATCATTCGAGTTGCCCTTTTCTGCACTTTTTCCAAAGCTATAATATCCTTTCTGAGATGTGGCGACCAGAACTGTACACAGTACTCCAAATGAGGTCGCACCATTGATTTATACAGGGGCATTATG
>NW_015172129.1:59398-63722 GCF_001447785.1 Gekko japonicus | reverse complement strand
TGAGCCACAGCCCCTCTTTCAATCTCTCCAGGGTCTCGGGAGGAGGTCTTTCCCATCATTTACAGCCTGGTCCTTTTTAACTGGAGATGCTGCCGGGGACTGAACCTGGGACCTTCTGCGTGCCAAGCAGATGCTCTACCACTGAGCCACGGCCCCTCTTTACAGCTCTCCAGGGCCTCAGGCGGAGATCTTTCCCATCACCTCCTGCCTGGTCCTTTTTAGCTGGAGATGCCGGGGATTGAACCTGGGACCTTCTGCATGCCAACCAGAGACTCTACCACTGAGCCACAGCCCCTCTTTACAGCTCTCCAGGGTCTCAGGCAGAGGTCTTTTCACATCACCTCCTGCCTGGTCCTTTTTAACTGGATGCCAGGGATTGAACCTGGGACCTTCTGCGTGCCAAGCAGATGTTCTGCTACTGAGCCACGGCCCCTCTTTACAGCTCTCCAGGGTCTCGGGAGGAGGTCTTTCCTATCGCCTACTGCCTGGTCCTTTTTAACTGGAGATGCTGCTGGGGATTGAACCTGGGACCTTCTGTGTGCAAAGCAGAGGCTCTAGCACTGAGCCACAGCCCCTCTTTACAGCTCTTCAGGGTCTCAGAATGAGGTCTTTTCACATCACCCCCACCTGGTCCTTTCAACTGGAGATGTGTGGGTTGAACCTGGGACCTTCTGCAATGCCAAGCAGAGGCTCTACCACTGAGCCACACACACTCCTCAGTCATGACCTTTTTGCACCAACACCATTTCACCACCCCCTCTCCATGTGTGCACACACGCTCCACAGCCAAGTAGGGAAGCTCCAGAGTTACCGGAGTGGCTGAATGTTGGAAAAGTTTGGAAAAGAAAAGTGGCCCTTTGGGGCACCCAGAACCATGAGCTGTTTACCTACATCCACCAGGGGACCAAACCCTGCCCTCTTCTTCCTTAATATGAGGATTCAGAGTTTATTAGAAAAGACACTGCAGGGCTGGGGGGGAAAATACAGAGGGCAGCCAACATGATTAGGGGTGTCATGATCTGGGCTGTGCCACCAGAGGCCTACTAGGCCCAGGGAGCCTGGCTAGCAGTAGGTGAGGCTGGGCCTACAACTCCCAGAAGCCCCTGAGAGGTTTTGGAGCCAAAATGGACCAATAGGAAAAGAGGAGGGCTTGGAATAAAAGATCTGGAGCAGCAGGAAAAGCTGTTCTTCTTCCCAGAGGGCAGAGCCAGAAGGAAGGCTGCTGCGGGGGAGAGACCCTCATCCTGAGGGAGGGGTGAGTAGTCTAAGGCCACTGCAGATAGTGAGCTAGGGACAGTATATTTAGACGCGTAAGTGCATTTGATCTCTTTTCTTTTCACCCACTTACTGTTATTATTCTGCACCTTGTTGGTTTGACCTCTTATACAATAAACTATTTTCATTGTTCACTCTGCCTGGTCCTCACGCCTGTTATTCGGCCAAATAAGGGAGGTCTGAAGGTCTTGGGAAGGTGCTCTGGGCCTTCTCAAGGGATCCTAAATCCAGAGTGGTGGCAGCGTCAGGGGACACCTCCCCTAAGCCGTGAAAAGGGGGTTGGAACACCTTCCCTAGGAGGAAAGCCTGAAGAGTCCGGGACTTTTCAGTTTGGAAAAGAAACTACTAAGGGGGGACGACGACAGGATAGAGGCTGATAAAATGAGGCATGGGGTGTGGGGAGAGTTAAGAGAAATTTTTCTCCCTCTTCCCAAATACTAGAACTTGAGGACATCCAATGCAGCTCATGGGCAGTAGGTTGAGGATGGACGAAAGGAAATACTGCTTTACACAGAGAGTGATTAAAATGTGGGATTCGCTGCCAGAGGATGTAGTGATGGCTAGAAGCATAGGCAGATATGAAAGGGATGCATGGAGGAAAGGTCTACCAGTGGCTACCAGAGGGAACCTCTGAATCCCAGTGCTGGAAAACAACATCGGGGGAGACCTCAGCCTCTGTGCCCTGTTGCTGGCCCTCCAGAGGAACTGGTTGGCCACTGTGTGAAATGAGATGCTGGACAAGACGGACCTTCATTGGTCTGATCCAGCAGGGCTCTCCTTATGCTCTGGACTCTTCTAATGTTCTTGTCAGGGGAAGGCCTCGGCCTCTCTGCCCTGTTGTTGTTCCTCCAGAGGATCTGGCTGGCCCCTGTGTGAGACGGGAGGCTGGACTACGTGGACCACTGGTCTTTCTTTTGTTCTTATGATCGAGAGGGTGCAGAAGAGAGCGACAAGGATGATCAGGGGTCTGGAGACTGAGTCCTATGAGGAAAGGCTAAGGACCTTGGGAATGTTTAGTTTGGAGGAGATTGAGGGGGGACATGATTGCTCTCTTTAAATACTTGAAAGGCTGTCATGTGGAGGAGGGCCAGGAGCTGTTCCAGTCGGCAGCAGAGGAGAGGACCCGAAGCAACGGGTTGAAATTACCTGCAGAAAGGGATCGGCTGGATATTACGAAACACTTTTTCACGGTCAGAGTGGTTCAGAGGTGGAATCAGCTGCCAGGTGGTGAGCTCCTCTTTCACTGGCAGCTTTCAAGAAGAGGATGGACGGATATTTGTCAGGGATCCTTTAGGCTGGTCCTGCACTGGGCAGGGGGCTGGGCTAGAGGGTCTCCATGGCCCCTTCCAACTCTATGATTCTATGATTCAGGAGCAAGAGTCCTCTTTGCCGTGCAGGACTGGGAGCAGAACAGGCCGCTGAAGGGGAGGCTCTGAACTGTACAACAGACCATTTATTCAAATTCATGTACACAACTGAAAAGGACCCACACTGCTACTCCGCTCGCATTCCCGGCAACCCTGCCATGGATGGGGGGAAGGCCGGAAGGCAGGGACCCCCCTCAGAAGCAGGGCTCCAGAGTCTCTCCTCCTCCTCCCCCTCAAGTCTCTACTTGGCCATATCTTCCGCCACTGCCTTGTTCATCCGGTCCCTGAGAAAGGCGGTCCTCTGCCACTCGGACTTCAAGTCAAGCCATTCGTAATAGGGAACCTGCGACAAAGGAAAAGGGGGGGGGGGAGAGAGAAACTAGGTCAGGCCTCCACGAGGAAGATGAATCAGAGCCACGCCGGTCTGTTCCTGGGGAGAGGTCAGATGTGCCAGTGCAAATCAGCCACATCTGAAAGGCAAGGTAGACTCCTGCGACGGTGCAGAATCACAGGGTTCGGCGGCTGCCGCGGGCCCTGGAGTGCCAAAAAAGCGAGAGCCCCAGTCCGCAGCTTGCGTGAACGCTCGTGAAGCTGCCTTCTGCAGAAGCAGACTCTCAGTCCACCCAGGTCGGTCTTGTCTGCTCTAACCGGCAGCCAGTCTCCAGGGTCTCAGGCAGAGAAAAGTCTTCCCCATCCCCTCCTGCCTGGTCCTTTCAACTGCAGATGCTGCTGGGGATTGAACCTGGGACCTTCTGTGTGCCAAGCAGAGGCTCTTCCACTGAGCCACAGCCCCTCTTTACAACTCTCCAGGGTCTCAGGCGAAGGCCTTTCCCATCACCTCCTGCCTGGTAGCCTGACTAAGGACCCCGACACACTTTATGATTTTAGGATTTTATGATCTGATTTGTAACTGAATGTTCAAATGATTTTATATGGATTTTAAAGGCTATTTATGTACCAACCTATGTAAGCCACCCTGAGCCTGTTTCCCGGAGTACAAATCAAATAAATCAAATAAACAAATAAATAAATTTGAAATGGAAAGAACCCACCACGGAATAAAAGAGAGCCGAGAGAACAACAAGAAAAACCCTGCTGTTCGGGCGCCTGGTAGGCATTCACACACACACACCCCTTGCACTGTGGTCCTAGTTAGGATGATTTAAATGTCTCTGTAAACCGCTCCGAGCCCTCGGGAAGGAGTGGTATATAAGCTGAAAGTGTAATGTAATGTAATGTAATAAATAAAAACATGCCCAGTATTAAATCAGGCTGGCACCTAAAGATTATACTTTTGCCGTTTTTAATGCATTATTTTTTTTTACCAAGGACTTCTTTATTCCATGTTTCATCCAAGGAGTTTAGGGGGGCTTTTGTGGTTCTCCATGCCCTCTTTTAGCATAACGACGTGACTCGGATAGCCCAGGCTGGCCCGATCCCATCATATCTCAGACGCTCAGTGGGGTCGGCCCTGACTAGCATTTGGAAGGGCGACCTCCAAGGAATACCAGGGCCAGGACGCAGAGGCAGGCAACAAAATATAAGAACATAGGAGACGCCAATGTTGGATCAGGCCAAAGGCCCATCCAGTCCAACACTCTGTGTCACACAGTGGCCAGAAATACCAGGGGCCATCAGGAGGTCCACCAGTGGGGCCAGGACATTAGAAGCCCTCCCACTGT
>NW_015172129.1:52076-59074 GCF_001447785.1 Gekko japonicus | reverse complement strand
ATTTTTGTGCACACCTGGGGACTGCCCCAAGTGTGCACAAACATCTCCCTCCCCCCCCAGGTGCCCCCGATGTGCGGAAATAAGTATCCGCACGCAGGGGGCGACTTCGGAATTAGATATATAGATTTGTAACTGGATGTTCATATGATTTTATATGGATTTTAAAGGCTATTTATGTACCAACCAATGTAAGCCTCCCTGAGCCTGTTTCCCAGGGTACAAATCAAATAAATAAAAAACATGCCCAGTATTAAATCAGGCTGGCACCCACAGATGATACCTTTGCCATTTTTAATGCATTATTTTTTTTACCAAGGACTTTTTTATTCCATGTTTCATCCAAGGAGTTTAGGGGGGCTTTTGTGGTTCCCTTTGCCCTCTTTTAGCATAACGACGTGACTTGGATAGCCCAGGCTGGCCCGATCCCATCAGGTCTCAGACGCTCAGCGGGGTGGGCCCTGACTAGTATTTGGAAGGGTGACCTCCAAGGAATACCAGGGTCAGGACGCAGAGGCAGGCAACAAAACCACCTCTGAACATCTCTTGCCTTATAAAACACCTAGCTCGTGCATAGACACTACAGAGCTAGAACCTTCTGCCTGCCGGACAATCTTAGTATCTCCTGGCCAGTGTTCCCTCTAAGCTGAGTTAGTGTGAGCTAGCTCACAGTTTTTTGGCCTCCAGCTCACAGATTTTTGTCTTAGCTCAGAAAGGATGGCTCTAGAGCAAACTGATTTAGGCAGTAGCCAAATCGCTCGCTCACAGTTTTAATGCCAGTAGCTCACAAAGTAGAATTTCTGCTCACAAGACTCCACAGCTTAGAGGGAAGCATTGCTCCTGGCTATTCCATACACAATGTTGTACGATAATAATAATAAGCATAACAACAGCCCTGTGATAGATCCAGGTGGTCGGCCGTGTTGGTCTACAGCTGTAGAACAGATCTAGAGTCCAGTGGCACCTTGAAGACCCACAAAGTTTTATTCAAGGTATGAGCTTTCGTGTGCTTTGCACACGAAAGCTCATACCTTGAATAAAACCTTGTGGGTCTTCGAGGTGCCACTGGACTCAAGATTTGTTCAACAACTCTGTGAGGGGGGGGTTAGCCTGAGAAAGAGCGGCAGTCCCAGGCAGTGTTCCCTTCTGGGGCAAGGGATGCTCTGTCTTCTTGGTGCTTGGGGGGGGGGCAACAGTGGGAGGGCTTCTAGTGTCCTGGCCCCACTGCTGGACCTCCTGATGGCACCTGGTATTTCTGGCCACTGTGTGACAACAGAGTGTTGGACTGGATGGGCCATTGGCCTGATCCAACATTGGCTTCTCTTATGTTCTTATGGATGAACATACGGAGCAGAGGTCCATCCGTGGCTCTTAGCCACAAGGTATAGATAGGAACTCTCAGTCTGGGGCAAGGGATGCTCTGTATTCTTGGTGCTTGCTGAGGGGGCAACAGTGGGAGGGGCTTCTGGTGTCCTGGCCCCACTGGTGGACCTCCTGAGGGCCCCTGGTATTTTTGGCCACTGTGTGATACAGAGTGTTGGACTGGATGGAACTTTGGCCTGATCCAACATTGGCGTCTCTTACGTTCTTATGAGCATTGGTTGCCAGGGTGTGCCAGTTATCTTTACAGTGGAGTGGGCATTTGATTCTGGCTCCCGCAGATCTTCGTCTGGCGCTCTTCAGTGCACCAGCCGCACCCGCTCTTTCAATTTGCACTTGCTCAGCATCTCGTCGAAGGATGGAGCCCTTGGCTCTCGTGGAGAACAGAAAAGCTCTCCTGGACAGAGATGACTGGTCTGGCCTCAGCCTGGAAAAATCCTTTGAACCCGTCACCCCCTCTTGGCCTCCAAGCGAGCCAGAGATCAGCAGCAGCAGCAGCACCCAGTCAGGTGGGGTGGGGGCGGCAGACGGGAACCGCGGCCGGCCCAGATGGCTGCCCGGCGATCATCTCCGTCCCCTTCCACCCGGCTGGCTTTCAATGCCCTCTGCTCACACTTGTGCAAACAAGCGCCCGGCCAGCACCTTCGGGGATAAAAGCCCGACCCGACATCACCCGCCCAGAGGCTCGGCAGGCGTGGGAAACCTGCACAGTTATTGCAGAGAGCTGAGCCCCAGCCTGGAACAACAGAGATTGGCGTCTTGGGCTGGAAAATCAACAGTCTGCGGGCCAGAAGGTGCCCAATGCCCGCCACACCCTTTGGATCTGGAAAGGTCGACCGGCATCCGCCCCCTTACTGCCATGCGAGGAGGAGGACGAGGAGAAGAGATTGGATTTATACCCCCCGCCCTTCACTACCCAAGGGAGTCTCAGAGCGGCTTACAAACTCCCTTCCCTTCCCCTTCCCACAACAGACACCCTGTGAGGTAGGCGGGGCTGAGAGAGCTCTGACAGAAACGGCTCTCTTTCAAGGACAGCTCTTATCAGAACTACGGCTTGCCCAAGGTCACACAGCCAGGTGCAAGTGGAGGAGTGGGGAATCAAACCCGGTTCTCCCAGATTAGAGTCCCCGCACTTAACCACCACACCAAACAGGGACCTGGCAACCCTAGCTCACTGACAAAGACAATTGGGTCTAGGAAAAGTTGAAGATAGCAGGAAAAGAGGAAGACCCGACAGGAGATGGAGGAAAGAGGAGGAGGAAGAAGATGGAGGAAGGAGAAGGAGGAAGGAGATGGAGAAGAAGGAAGGAGGAGAAGGAGGAGAAGAGATTGGATTTATACCCTGCCCTTCACTACCCAAAGAAGTCTCAGGGTGCCTTACAAACTCCTTTCCCTTCCCTCCCCCTCCCCACAACAGACACCCTTTGAGGTAGGTGGGGATGAGAGAGCTCTGAGAGAAACGGCTCTTTTTCAAGGACAGCTCTTATCAGAACTACGGCTTGCCCAAGGCCATCCAGCAGGTTCAAGTGGAGGAGTGGGGAATCAAACCCGGTTCTCCCAGATTAGAGTCTGCACACTACACCAAACTGATTGGATTTATACCCTGCCCTTCACTACCCAGAGGAGTTTCAGAGTGGCTTCCAATCTCCTTTCCTTCCCCTCCCCACAACAGACACCCTGTGAGGTCTGTGGGGCTGAGAGAGCTCTTTCGAGGACTGCTCGTGAGAGAATCAAACCCAGTTCTCTCAGATTGGAGTCCGCGCTCCAAACCACTACACCAAACGGAGGGACGGCCCCCAATTGCTCCATAACGCCAGAAGGCGAGGGGCTGCGGTTGCTGCAGCTTAAGGCAGGGAGCTGCCCAAGCAGTGTTTTTAAAGATCTGCACAGCCCATCAAATCTCCAATGGCCGGTCAGACGCCTTGCGGGACAAAAGCCCTGCCCAGCAGTGTTCCCTCTAAGCTGAGCTAGTGTGAGCTGGCTCCCAGTATTTTAGCCTTCGACCCACACATTTTTGTCGCAGCTCGGGAAGGATGGGGCTCCCAAGCAAACTGATTCATGCCGCAGCCCAATCGCTCGCTCACAACTTTAATGCCAGCAGCTCACAGAGTGGAATTTTTCCTCGCAAGACGCCACAGCTTAGAGGGAGCGTTGCTGCGCAGCCCAGCTCCCTTTCCAAAAATGTGTGGTGGGCACCAGGAAAGGTGTTGGTGGGCACGACGGCGCCCAAGGGCACCACGCTGGGGAACCCTAACTTAAGGAATGAATCTCACCACTCTCTCCTGCCTCCTTGCCCGCCCCTCCCCTTCTCCCAGCCAGCCTGCCAGAAAAAGGTCTGTGACTACGAGCCACGGTGACTAGAAGGGAACCCTCCACGTTCGGAGGCCGTTGACACCTGAATCTCCGAGCTGGGGGCGACATCAGGGGCAGGCCTCGGCCTCTGTGCCCTGTTGTTCGACCTCCAATTCATATGTCAACGTTCTCCCTTCAAGGCAGCAGGTGATCCGGCTACAAAAAGCAGATCGAGAGGAAAGCATACACAGTCCTGGAGAAGGCTGAACAACCAGAGCTTGGAAACCAACACCGGGAGCCCCGGCATGTCTTTACAGGTGTCTTCTAGGGGTGTGCCAAACACATACACACACACACACACACGTATTGGAACAGGGGAAAAAAAAGGTATTTCCAAAAAATCCTGGATCCCAAAACCGGTATGGTATTCGGATCTGGGATTTTTCAGAAATCCTGAATTTTTTCAGGTCCAATAGAACCGAGAAAGAAGAATACCGATTAATACCTGGGACTGGCTTGGCTTCCCCTGCAGAGCGGTTTAAACCACATTGTCCAGGATCTGCATTCGGCAGGGAGGTCTCTCCCTGCCACATGCAGACTTGGCAATGAGGACATGGAAGGCGGTGTAGAGCTCTCAGCTCCCACCGCACATTCTGTATAGCTGAATATACCCAGATAAAAAGCCCAAACAATTCGGCTTTTATTCGGGATCAGCTATACCGGCATGCGATCAGATTTTTCTGATCTGTATTCAACTTAAATAATAACGGCTTGGTTTGTGCCGAATGCACACCCCTAATGTCTTCTGAGGTCTCAGTCTTCCCCTCCCCCCAATGGGGGGGGCTTTAACTGTGCCATTGCTATCACACACACAATCCGCCTGCCCCTCCTCGCTGCTGGAGAGCCAAGCAGGGTGCTGAGGCCATGCAGTGCTATAATTACTTCTGAGAGCTAAATAATGAATGACCCTGTTCAAATGCAGCCCCTCCCCCACAATCCACGGGCAGGCAGCCTGACGCCTGGCAGAATGGTCAAAGGCTTCCATTAGCTCCCCTCCCTGCACCCTGGCAGTTCCAAGACTGAAGGCAGATTGCTCCCATCACTAAATGAACTTCACTAAAGGAACTTCAGAAGAGCCCTGCTGGATCAGACCAGTGAGGGTCCATCTAGTCCAGCATCCCGTCTCACGCAGTGGCCAGCCAGTTCCTCTGGAGGGCCAACAGCAGGGCAGAGAGGCCGAGGCCTTCCCCTGATAAGAACATTAGAAGAGTCCTGATCAGACCATAAGAAGAGCCCTGCTGGATCAGACCAATGAAGGTCCATCTTGTCCGGCATCTCATTTCACACAGTGGCCAACCAGTTCCTCTGGAGGGCCAACAACAGGGCAGAGAGGCCGAGGCCTTCCCCCTGAGAAGAACCTCAGAAGAGCCCTGCTGGATCAGACCAGGCAGGGTCCATCTAGTCCAGCCTCCTGTCTCACACAATGGCCAGCCAGTTCCTCTGGAGGGCCAACAACAGGGCAGGGAGGCCTCGGCCTTCCCCTGAGAAGAACCTCAGAAGAGCCCTGCTGGGTCAGACCAGTGAGGGTCCATCTAGTCCAGCCTCCTGTCTCACACAGTGGCCAGCCAGTTCCGCTGGAGGGCCAGCAACAGGGCAGAGAGGCCGAGGCCTTCCCCTGATAAGCACATAAGAAGAGCCCTGCTGGATCAGATCAGGGAGGGTCCATCTAGTCCAGCCTCCTGTCTCACACTGGGGCCAACCAGTTCCTCTGGAGGGCCAGCAACAGGGTATGGAGGCCGAGGCCTTCCCCTGAAAAGAACATCAAAAGAGCCCTGCTGGATCAGACCAGTGAGGGTCCATACGCGTGTTTGTACAGGCCACTAGGCTCTTCTAACACTAAACTACCTTCTAACATTAAACAGAGCTGCAATCACTTTTTACAAATTTTACATAGATTATTGCACTTGTGTTCGTTACAGGATTGAGCAATGTAGTATTCAGGGCGGCAGGGATCCTCCTGGGTACCAAGACTTCCCTGGGCACTGCCTAAGTGTAGGCACCATAAGGACGAGTCACTTGTTTTTTAAGAGTCCTGAAATGTCAGGGTACAGAGATTTCAAAAGGAGACTGCATAAGCATATGGAGCAGAGGTCCACCGGTGGCTGTGAGTCACAGGGCATAGATGGAACATTGTCTGGGGCAGTGATGCTCTGGATTCTTGGTGCTGGGGGGGGGCACAGTGAGAGGGCTTCTGGAGTTCTGGCCCCGCTGGTGGACCTCCTGATGGCCCCTGGGTTTTGGCCACTGTGTGACACAGAGTGTTGGACTGGATGGGTCACTGGCCTGATCCAACATGGCTTCTCTTATGTTCTGATGTCTGGGACAGTGATGCTCTGTCTTCTTGGTGCTTGGGAGGGCCACAGTGGGAGGGCTTCTGGGGTTCTGGAACTGCTGGTGGACCTCCTGATGGCACCTGGTATTTCTGGCCACTGTGTGACACAGAGTGTTGGACTGGATGGGCAATCGGCCTGATCCAACATGGCTTCAATTCTGTTCTTATTCCTGAAATGTCAGGGCACAGAGACGTCGGTATCAAGTGCCAACATCTGTCCTTGTACAGTCTGACCACAGAACCATGGAACACACACACGCGCGCATGTACCACAGCAGCGCACAGCTACTTACGTCAACAAGCAAGAACCCCGCCAGTTGCAGGTGCCGCCGGGCCATGGCAAACCGCCCCAGCAGGTCTTTGCTCCGGCTGCTGAAGTTTGGGAACTCCCATCTCACGAAGGCCAGCCTGTGACAGGGGACCAAGAAAAGAGGAAGCAGAAGTCATCGTAGAATCACAGAATCATAGAGTTGGAAGGGACCCCAGGGTCATCTAGTCCAACCCCCTGTTCAATGCAGGACTATAACAAGTACCTCCCCCCCCACACCCGCAGTGACCCCGTTCCACACCCAGAATATGACAAAAAACCTCCAGGATCCCCGGCCAAACGGGCCTGGAGAAAAATTTCTTCCTGACCCCAAAGTGGCGACCAGCATTTCCCTGGGCATGTAAGGGCCAGAACTAAGCACTGAGGCAACCTGTCCTGCCCTCTCTCTCATGACCTGCCCAAGTTCACAGAATCCACATTGCTGTCAAATGACCATCTAGCCTCTGCTTAAAAACCTCCAAAGAAGGAGAGCCCACCGCCTCCCGAGGGAGCCTCTTCCACTGGTCCCCACTGCTGGACCTCCTGATGGCCCCTGGTATTCCTGGCCACTGTGTGACACAGAGTGTTGGACTGGATGGGCCACTGGCCTGATCCAACATTGGCATCTCT
>NW_015172129.1:49649-52044 GCF_001447785.1 Gekko japonicus | reverse complement strand
TCTAATTGTTCTGGTCCGACCTTCTGGGGCAACAGAAAACTACTCCGCCCCATCCTCTATAGGACAGCCCTTCATGTACTTGAAGACGGTTCTCATATCACCTCTCAGTCATCTCCTCTCCAGGCTAAACACACCCAGTTCCTTCAACCTTTCCTCATGGGACATGGGCTCCAGGACCCTCACCATCTTCTTTGCCCTCCTCTGGACACGTTCCAGCTTGTCTATATCCTTCTTCGATTATGGTGCCCAAAATTGAACACAGTACCCTAGGTGAGGTCTAACCAAAGCAGAGTCAACAGGGTTGTGTCGCTTCCCGCATTCGCTGGCACCCTGGGCAGCCATGTCTGATCACACTAGAGACCGACTATCACCAGACACATACTTGGCAGGCAGAACATCGCTTCCAGAACACTAAGGAGATCCCAGGATCGAGGCCTCTCCTGTCGTCTGCAACACTAGGCAGACCAGTGGGGCAACTGGATATACTGAACGCGTGAAGTGCTTTTATACAGTCAGTCCAGTTTACCCAAGACTGGCAGCGGCTATCCAGGAGGAGGTATATCACATACTTCAGAACTGCCCAAACTGCCCTCAAATCACCTTATGGTGCAGATGGGAGTTGTCGCCATCAAGTATAACGGGACTGGTTATCATACTTCTGCCCGCCTGATCTTCAACACAAGCTGTATGATGGTCTATTGCTGGCCTACCGAAGGTATCTGAAGAAGTGAGTAGCGAGTGTTCCCTCTAAGCTGAGTTAGTGTGAGCTAACTCACAAGTTTTGTAGCCTCTGGCTAACACATTTCTGTTTTAGCTCAGGAACGATGGGGCTCCAGAGCAAACTAATTTATGCAGCCAAATCTCCTGCTCACAATGTTAATGCCAATAGCTCACAAAGTAGAATTTTTGCTCACAGGGCTCCATAGCTTAGAGGGAACATTGGTACTAGTGACTCACAAAAGCTCCTACCCTGCCCAGAATTTTGTTGGCCTTTAAGGTGCTACTGGTCTCTTCCTCTTTTCTACTGTTACGGACAGACTAACACGGCTGCCCATCTTGAGCTATCTCCTGGAGACTGATGGTCAATGAAAATGGACCCGCCGAATCGTCAGTGTTCCCTCTAAGCTGAGTTAGTGTGAGCTAGCTCAGGTTTTTTAGCTTCTGGCTCACACATTTTTGTCTTTGCTCAGAAAAGGCGGCTCCAGAGCAAAGTAGTTTATGCAGGAGCCAAATCGCCCGCTCACAACTTTGATGCCAGGAGCTCACAAAGTAGAATGTTTGCTCACAAGACTCCACACCTTAGAGGGAACATTAAGGCCGCCATACTCTTACTGATGCCAAAAGACTTTTATTATAACAATGGAAAAATAAACGCCCATCTGCAGTTATTCAATGGACTGAGGACCTCACACCCTTATCAACATTCGAATGCGTGGCAAATAGATGTAAACTGCACACGGACATACTTTGAGGTATTTGGACATTTTTTTACAGATCTGTAGATCTGCCACCACGGATGTTATATTTTGTTATATTTTCTGTTTCATTCTGTTTGACGTCTAGCCTGCCCTACCTCCTGGCCCCTGGAGGGAGGGGTTTAGATCCCGTGGGCTGAAGCAGGTGGGGTGCATCAAAGTCGGCGATCGGCAGGGCCTGGTTGTCCGCGTTGAGCACCATCTCTGCATCTGTGAACGGCAGACGAGGCAAAAGGAGAGGCTTCCGGGTCTGCGTTTCTCCAGAAGGGGACGAGGTTTTGCATACACAAACCACCCCAGGACATGAAAGAGGATGATAAAATTACACTTGGGGTGGAGAGGGACTTGTTCTCCCTCTCCCAAAATGCTAGAACTCGAGGGCATCCAGTGAAGCTGATGGGCAGTAGGTTGAGGATGGAAAAAAGGAAATACACCTTTACACAGAGAGTGATTAAAATGTGGAATTCGCTGCCAGAGGATTTAGTGATGGCCACAGGAATAAACAGCCTTAAAAGGGGATTAGATAGATTCATGGAGAATAAATCTCTCAGTGGCTACCAGCCATGGTGACTGAGGGGAACATCCACGTTCAGAGGCAGTCAACCTCTGAATCCCAGAGCCTGGAGGAAACATCAGGGGAAGGCCTCGGCCTCTCTGCCCTGTCGTTGGCCCTCCAGAGGGACTGGTTGGGCCACTGTGTGAGATGGGAGGCCCTGCTGGGTCAGACCAGGAAGGATCCATCTAGTCCAGCCTCCCGTCTCACACAGTGGCCATCCGGTTCCTCTGGAGGGCCAACAACAGGGCACAGAGGCCAAGGCCTTCCCCTGAGAAGAACCTCAGAGGAGCCCTGCTGGATCAGACCAGTGAGGGTCCATCTAGTCCAGCCTCCCGTCTCACACAGGGGCCAACCAGTTCCTCTG
>NW_015172129.1:47554-49465 GCF_001447785.1 Gekko japonicus | reverse complement strand
GAGGGTCCATCTAGTCCAGCCTCCTGTCCCACACAGTGGCCAGCCAGTTCATCTGGAGGGCCAGCAACAGGGCAGAGAGGCCGAGGCCTTCCCCCGATAAGAACACCAGAAGAGCCCTGCTGGATCAGACCAGGGAGGGTCCATCTAGTCCAGCCCCCTGTTTCCCATAGTGGCCAGCTGGTTCCTCTGGAGGGCCAGCAACAGGGCAGAGAGGCCGAGGCCTTCCCCTGAGAAGAACACCAGAAGAGCCCTGCTGGGTCAGACCAGGGAGGAGCGTCCCTCTAGTCCAGCCTCCCGTCTCACACAGGGGCCAGCCAGTTCCTCTGGAGGGCCAACAACATGGCAGAGAGGCCGAGGCCTTCCCCTGATAAGAACCTCAGAAGAGCCCTGCTGGGTCAGACCAGGGAGGGTCCACCTAGTCCAGCCTCCCGTCTCACACAGGGGCCAGCCAGTTCCTCCAAAGGGCCAGCAACAGGGCAGAGAGGCCGAGGCCTTCCCCTGACGTCGCCTCCTGGCTCTGGGACTCAGAGGCTTAGTGCCTCTGGACGTGGAGGTTCCCCATAGTCCCTGTGGCTCGTGGCCATTCACAGACCTCTCCTCCATGCATCCATCTCCTCTCCACTCCTCCTACACAGCGGCCAGCATTCAGCACCTGCTTGTACCCATTTTCACAGCCAGTTGTCGTGCGGCCTGCTATTTAAGTGCTGCACCTCACTGGGCAGAGCGGCCTCCTTACTCCCGCCTGCGTTCTCTTTTACACACTAGCGAGGGGACGGAGGCAGTGCCCGAGACGTGGGGTGCAGGGGCTCCACAGAGGCACCCCAGCAGCTGTTTCCCCAACTGCACTTTGCCAGGCGAGGCTCACCAAGCTGCCAGCCGAAGACGGTGTCCACCTCGAAGCGCGCCTTCTCCTCCTCGCCAGCGATGCTCTTCAGCGTTTCCTTCAGGCTGCTCTGCAGGGGGGTCGCCTTCCTTTCCCCTTGCAGCTCCGCTTAGTGCCTCTGGACGTGGAGGTTCCCCATAGTCCCTGTGGCTCGTGGCCATTCACAGACCTCTCCTCCATGCATCCATCTCCTCTCCACTCCTCCTACACAGCGGCCAGCATTCAGCACCTGCTTGTACCCATTTTCACAGCCAGTTGTCGTGCGGCCTGCTATTTAAGTGCTGCACCTCACTGGGCAGAGCGGCCTCCTTACTCCCGCCTGCGTTCTCTTTTACACACTAGCGAGGGGACGGAGGCAGTGCCCGAGACGTGGGGTGCAGGGGCTCCACAGAGGCACCCCAGCAGCTGTTTTCCCAACTGCGCTTTGCCAGGCGGGGCTCACCGAGCTGCCAGCCGAAGACGGTGGCCACCTCGAACCGCGCCTTCTCCTCGCCAGCGATGCTCTTCAGCGTTTCCTTCAGGCTGCTCTGCAGGGGGGTCGTCTTCCTTTCCCCTTGCAGCTCCTGGAGGCCCAGGGCTTCCCGCGGCAGGAGGGGCCCGTCGTAGCCAGCTCTCTCCAGGCAGGCGGCGGAGTTGATGTGGATCATCTTTAGCCGGTAGTTGTGCCCCTTGGGGGACTGGTCGCCTGGCCAGGAAGGAAAGGGGGAGGGAGCAGAATGAAGGAGGAGGAGGAGGAGATTGGATTTATACCCCGCCCTTCAGTTGGGAGTCTCAGAGTGGCTTACAAACTCCTTTTCCCTTCCCCTCCCCACAAGAGACACCCTGGGAGGTAGGTGGGGCTGAGAGAACTCTGACAGAAACTGCTCTTTTTCAAGAACAGCTCTTATCAGAACTATGGCTTGCCCAAGGTCATCCAGCAGCTGCAAGCAGAGGAATGGGGGAATCAAACCCAGCTCTACCAGATTAGAGTCCGTGCATTACCCACCATCCAGTCCAGCCTCCTTTCTCACACAGGGGCTAGCCAGTTC
>NW_015172129.1:45362-47442 GCF_001447785.1 Gekko japonicus | reverse complement strand
ACAATCTCCTTTTCGCTTCCCCTCCCCACAAGAGACACCCTGGGAGGTAGGTGGGGCTGAGAGAACTCTGACAGAAACTGCTCTTTTTCAAGAACAGCTCTTATCAGAACTATGGCTTGCCCAAGGTCATCCAGCAGCTGCAAGCAGAGGAGTGGGGGAATCAAACCCAGCTCTACCAGATTAGAGTCCACGCATTACCCACCATCCAGTCCAGCCTCCTTTCTCACACAGGGGCTAGCCAGTTCCTCTGGAGGACCAACCAACAGGGCACGGAGACCGAGGTCTTCCCCTCAGAAGAACCCTGCTGGGTCAGACCAGGGAGGGTCCATCCAGTCCAGCCTCCCGTCTCACACAGGGGCCAGCCAGTCCCTCTGGAGGACCAGCAACAGGGCAGAGAGGCCGAGGCCTTCCCCTGAGAAGAACACCAGAAGAGCCCTGCTGGGTCAGACCAGGGAGGGTCCATCTAGTCCAGCCTCCTGTCTCATACAGTGGCCAACCAGTTCCTCTGGAGGGCCAAGAACAGGGCAGAGAGGATTAGACATGTACGTGGGTGTCCACTCATCTGTATCATCATCATTTAATTCTCCGTCACAAAACAAACTCGGGCATCAGTTCCATTATCAGCACAGTGATTACAAGATCCCATCCATCATGTTAAAGGAGGCCTCTAAATAAAAGTTTAGCTTTGGCAGTGCGGGTTTAAATGAAAGCCAATCACAGAAATTCTAACTTGATTTTTTAAAATTTTAGTTTGAATCATTACATTTATTGGTGGCTTTAAACACCACAGGGTTAATCACCGAAATAACATTAGCTACAACTTTGCAACGGCCAAACTTGCTCAGCCTTGCATTGGCAAAAAAAATCCCTTCATTGTTCTTGACTGTACGAAACAATAAATCTTAAGAACAGAACATTTTCCACAGAGGAGCAGAGAACAGTGGAAAATGTTTGGTTTTGCGTCTGCGGCTGGCAGGCAGGTGGAATGGCTCTGGCTCACTGCCACCGAAGAAGACAAAGTCCGCCTCACCCGAAGGACACTCTGGAGGATGGGGTCCAAAATAGCTTTAGAAAGGGGCGGAAAAGGGCCCATTGGGAGCTGGCCCACCGGGACTGTGTCCATGTCTGTAGCACATCTTTATCCCCAGGTCCCACAGCATGGCACTGAGGCCCATGATGAGAACTACCTCATCTTTGTGGCAGCCACCGGGCTGGTCCTCACCACTGAAGAGGCAAGCACCGAATTTGACAAGGCTGCCCCGGCTGGGTGAGAAAGGCCCCTTTAGGCTAGGCTACACGCAGGATCCTGGCCTAGTGGAGCAAGGAAAGCTCGCTCCTGCTGTGAACCAGGAGACCCAGCACGGTGGAAGTCCGGGACTCAGAACAGGAAGACCCGGGTTCGAATCCCTGCCCAGAGAGAAAGTTCACTGGGCGACCTTGGGCTAAGCACTCTCCTCCAGCGTAACCTAACTACTGACGGCCCATGCGGAGTAGTGGTTACAGTGCTGACCCAGGAACTGGGAGGCCCAGGTTCAAATCCCCACTCTGCCACTGAAGCCTGCTGGGTGACTGTGGGCCAGTCACACGCTTTTCGCCTAACCCGCCTCGTAGGGTAGTTGCCAGGATAAAATGGGAGGGGAGAGCAATGTAAAAGGTGGTGTATAAACGTGTATAAAGAATAAATACTTGTGACGTTGGAATGCTAAAGGGAGGGAGCGAAAAAGAGACCCCCCCACTCTACAGATTAACCTTTGGAAGGTTTTTTTGGGGGGAAAGGTGTCAAAGCTTGCTTTGCTATGCTCTCCTGGGTTGCCATAGTTATGGGAGGGGGGAGGAAATTCCTGCGGGGAGGGGAGAGGATGAGTGACAGAATGAGACCTTTGCTTTAGAAGTCGTAAGTTGGCATTGCGGCAAAATTTGGACTTTTTTGGCAAAAAATTCATATAATATTTCTAGACATTCTAAAAATTGGTATATCACAAGGGGCGGGACCCGCGATACTCGCGGGAGGGGGGGAGGGAGCTGCACACTTATCAGGCAGAGGAGGAAGCAGGAGGAGGAGGTAAGTTCCCCCCATCCC
>NW_015172129.1:44342-45185 GCF_001447785.1 Gekko japonicus | reverse complement strand
TGTTACTTTTGGGGGGATTTAAGTATCCCCCCAATATTTTTTCCAACTTTTCAGATTTTTGTGCACACCTGGGGACTGCCCCAAGTGTGCACGAAAATCTCCCTCCCCCCCAGGTGCCCCCGATGCGCGGATTTAGGTATCCGCACGCACGGGGGCGCCTTCGCTATTAGTATATAGATTAACGCCGGAAATCTGCTTACTTAATACGATACCGGATACAATAAAAGAACACATACATATAATAGTATACATGCTAACAGCAGCTAGAATACTCATAGCAAAGAGGTGGAAATCTGAGAACATACCTTCTATAAAAGAATTAAAATACAAGATTCTAGAGGTAGCAGAAATGAACAAACTAAATATGAATTTACAAAATAAAGCAGAAGAGACTTTTTGGGACAGATGGGGAATAGTCTATAACTGGCTGAAGACAGAAAAGATTAGATAAAAAATGAAAACTGCTAGTAAGAAATATTCGATGTATTATCAGAAAAATGAATTTTATGTTACGTTGCGGAATGTACAAATGTTCAACGAGTGTGTTTTTTTGTGATGTTAAAAAGTGAAAATAAATTTACCAAAAAAAGAAGAAGTCATAAGTTATTCTTACAAGATGTGCCTCCTCTCCCTCTTTCCCAAGGAGAGGTGTCCTTGAAAGCTCTTTGGTACCAGCTTGAGCAGTAGATAAACAAGCCATATATTTTTTCCCACTTGGTTGGGATGGCAACACTAGGCTTTCTCAAGATCAGCCTTAACTTTCAATTTTCCTTAAGTCCTGTTTTCCTTCACCTTCACCTGTCATGTTGGATTCCTGGGGGGGGGGGGGGTTGTAAGGGCGCA
>NW_015172129.1:33890-43487 GCF_001447785.1 Gekko japonicus | reverse complement strand
TGGGAATTCCATTGCTTTGACCATGCGGACTTTTGTTGGCAGGGTGATGTCTCTACTTTTTATCATGCTGTTTAGGTTCGCCATCGCTTTCCTCCCAAGGAGCAGGCGTCTTTTAATTTCATGGCTGCTGTCACAGTCTGCGGTGATCTGGGATCCCAGGAACGTGAAGTCTGTCACTATTTCCACGACTTCCCCTTCTATTTGCCAAGGAGTGATGGGGCCGGATGCCATGATCTTAGTTTTTTTGATGTTGAGCTTCAAGCCCACTTTTGCGCTCTCCTCTTTTACCCTGAGCAAGAGGCTCTTGAGGTCCTCTTCACTTTCTGCCATTAGAGTGGTATCGTCTGCATATCTGAGGTTGTTGATCTTTTCTCCAGCAATCTTAATTCCCGCTTGTGATTCATCCAGGCCAGCATTTTGCATGATGTACTCTGCATATATATTAAATAAGCAAGGTGACAATATACATCCTTGTTGTACTCCTTTTCCTATGCTAAACCAATCAGTTGTTCCATATCCGGTTCTAACTGTCGCTTCTTGACCCTTATACAGGTTTCTCAAGAGACATGTGAGGTGGTCTGGTACTCCCATCTCTTTAAGGACCTGCCATAGTTTGTTGTGATCCACACAGTCAAAGGCTTTAGCATAGTCAATGAAGCAGATGTTTTTCTGGTACTCTCTTGCTTTCTCCATAATCCAGCGAATGTTGGCAATTTGATCTCTAGTTCCTCTACCTCTTCGAAGCCCAGCTTGTACTTCTGGCAGTTCTCTATCCACGTACTGTTGAAGCCTAGCTTGCAGGATCTTGACCCTGTTTTAGCTTCCATCAATTTCCTCCTCTGGAAACAGGGCAGATGCTCGCAAAAAAACTAGTCTGCTATTTGCTTGAGGACACTCTAGCTCTGACTTGGATAGCCACACAGGTGGTTTTTGGGCGTACATTGGAAGATGTTGTTGTCCCGCTCCAGAGGTCGCGGGACGTGCCGACAAGGCCCCGGGGACCCCGACAGACCCTGCAAGACACCCTAGGCTTGACTCACCAGACTGGACGAAGTTCAATGGTCCGGGGTAGTGAGTCGGGAGCGGGGACCCCTCCCGCGGCGAGCTATGTCGGCCGAGCCCGGAGACAGGACCAGGGTCCACGGAGCAGCACCACAGAAGAAGGGGCAGCAGCTTCTTGTCTGATGGGCCAGGAGCGGACGCGGAGCAGCAAGTACCGCCACAGATCGGTGGTGCGGCCCAGAGGCCGCCAGAGCCATTGCCAGCGTATCAGCATTCGCCCCGGAGACGCCCCACCGGCATCCAGATAGATAAAGGAGGGTGTGGCCCAAGCCGGAGGGCGGATGGGCAGTCCTGGGAGTGGGGCGGGGAGATAAAAGGCAGGGTGGAGAAGGGGCCGGGGAGGAGGAGTGCGTTGTGGAATGAAGTGGGATGCTGACCAGAGACAGAAAGACGGCAGAGAGAGAGAAAGGAAGTCCGCAGCGTGCTGGCAGAGGGACGCTCAGGGTGACATTAACCCTGTCCCCTGCCTATCTGAGGCCCCTCACTCCCTCTCCCTTTTTGGATCCTGCCACTCCAAGGGCCGTCTCCCCTGCCGGAGTTCGGTCGAGACCCCTGACACCACGGCCACTGGGGGCACCGCACCAAAGTCCAAGGGAGAGTCTGACAATACCAGGAAAGGCAGTCCTGAAGATTATTTAAAGGTCAAAACCAAAACCTTGTGTTCGAGGCCCCCGACACCACGGCCACTGGGGGCGCCGCACCAAAGTCCACGGGAGGGCTCGACAGTTCTAATTCAGCACCTGTGCACTTGGCACCAGACCAGTGTTCCCTCTAAGCTGAGTTAGTGTGAGCTAGCTCACAGTTCTTCAGCCTCCAGCTCACACATTTTTGTCTTAGCTCAGGAAGGAGGGCTCCAGAGCAAACTGATTTAGGCAGCAGCCAAATCGCTGGCTCACAGCTTTAATGCCAGTAACTCACAAAGTAGAATTTTTGCTCACAAGATCCCACAGCTTAGAGGGAGCATTGCACCAGACACACGATTTTAATTTTTTGAGGCCTCACAAACACCTTTGTCTTGTGTCTATAGATCCTGCTGCTTCACCTTCCTTTTCTTGGTCCAGTATTCCCTCATTGGTTATCTTATTGTAACATGTATTAAAGTTACGTGCACCTCAATACTCTTTGACCTCTGAAGAAGGCCCCAATAGGGCGGAAACGCGTCAGGTCAGGTGTCTTGGCCCTTAGGTTTGGGCCACTAGAACTTTTTAACGAGGCTTTCATTGGGCCCTTATGTATGTCTTTAACTGTCTCTCTAATAAATGCCTGTATTATGAGTTTCAACTAGGTTTTTAACACTGGCCCTTTATTAGACTTCTTTCTTTACCCTTGTGGTTTTTGGGTAGGGTTTGTTTTCCCTCCCTGTGCCTTACAGAACAGGAGGAAAAAGGAGGGTGGGGGGGGGGGGGGGGGCACCAGGACTGCTCCAGCTGGTTAAAAATCCTTCTTAATTTGCAGGACAGACGTGACCTTCAGTGGCACAACACAAAACGTTTACCCGCAGCCAGGGCTATTTTTGGGCAGGAACGCACAGGAACGGAGTTCCGGCTGGCTCCCGAGTGAGTTGGCCACGCCTAGCAGGAACTGGTTAGAATGGTAGGCGACACCCAAGCCAATCATTAGGATTGGGTGCATTAGGGGTGTGTGGCCTAACATGCAAAGGAGTTCCTGCTAAAAAAAAGGCCCTGGGTTTTGACAACAAACAAGGTAAACAGAATAAGAAGGGAAAGGTGGGTGTGGCTGGATGACCACACTTTTGGTAACATGGGGGTGCGGCCTAATATGCTAATGAGTGGTGTTGTCAGGGGTATGGCCTAATATGCTTATGAGTTCCGGCTGTTGGGTGTGGCCTATTATGCTAATGAGTTCCTGCTGGCCTTTTTCTACAAAAAGAGCCCTGCCCGCAGCTTCTCCAACTCACAGTATTGATCAGACCTCCTTAGGGCTACATCACTGATTAAGCCCGCTCGAGAACAGTGGCACGATGAGAAAAACGTCACGCGTTTCCAGCGCGTCTCACCTTTCCTGCCACATGACATGGGGGAGGGGGGGGGAAGGCAGGTCTCTAATGTGCTAGTAAACTACAGGTGAGCATGGGATTCCGAGCCTCTCTTTCGGAAACAAGCTCTACAAAAACACAGTTTCCTTTCTGGTGCTGCCATCTAGTGGCAGACCACAGATATCACTTGAGACATGAGCTGTGCCTAGCTTATTAAGGAAATCAGGTTCCATTTTTCAGCCGTATAACTGAGGAAGAATGCTTTGAAACGTCTGGCATACCTAGGAAGGATGTTTTCAGATGCAGAAATTTCTTTGTGCTATGGGACATCCTCCGCCTTGTTTGTGGACTTTGAGGTCTTTTGGACACTATGATACTGAAACGATACAGAGGAGACCCTTGCTGGATTTTTCTACTTGAATTGTTATTTATTTATTTATTCAAGTATTTCTACCCCGCCCTACCCCGCGAACGCCCTACCCTTCTCTTGTTAAATGCTTTGTACTGCAACTTGTTTTTGAACTGTGACCACCAATTCTACTTTATTAATTGCTTGACTGTAGTAATGAAGAAGAAGAGAAGAGATTGGATTTATACCCCCGCCCTTCAGTACCCAAGGGAATCTCAGAGCGGCTGACAAACTCCTTCCCCTCCCAACAACAGACACCTGTGAGGTAGGTGGGGCTGAGAGAACCCTTTCGAGAACTGCTCTTTATATTTATACCCTGCCCTTCACTACCTGAAGGAGTCTCAGAGTGATTTACAATCTCCTTTCCCTTCCCCTCTTCCCCACAACAGACACCCTCTGCATTAGGTTGGTGGGGCTGAGAGAGCTCTGAGAGAACTGCCTTTGAGAGAACAGCTCTGAAAGAACTTGTGATTGACCCAAGGTCACACCAGCGGCTGCATGTGGAGGAGTGGGGAATCAACCCCGGTTCTCCCAGATTAGAGTCCGCGCACTTAAACCACTACACCAAATTGAAGAAGAAGAGATTGGATTTATACCCCATGGCCCTTCACTACCTGATGGAGTCTCAGAGTGGCTTACAATCTCCTTTCCCTTCCCCTCCCCACAACAGACACCCTGCGAGGTAGGTGGGGCTGAGAGAGCTCTGACCGAGAACTGCTCTTGAGAGAACAGTTCTGATGTGACTGACCCAAGGTCACGCCAGCGGCTGCACGTGGAGGAGTGGGAAACCAAACCCGGTTCTCTCTCCCAGATCAGAGTCTGCGCATTTAACCACTACACCATACTACACCACCCACCGACACCTTTCTTGGAACCTGCCAGGTGTTCTTAGAATTGGGGATTGGTAGGGCCCCTGCCCAGCAGTGTTCCCGACTGGCCCCTGGAGATCTGATGGGCTGTGCAGATTTTTTTTTAAGTTGCTGCTGCAGCAGCAGCCGCCACAACATTACAAGGATGACTCAAGGTAAGCCGTGTATTTGCAAGAAAATATTCTAAACAGTATGTCCATTTTAAAAGGCATTTTGTTAAGCAGAGCGGCCTGGAATGCTGAAGAGTAACCGTTAAGAGTTACGCATGCATTCATTCCCTGACATTTTGGGATTGGCTCCACCTCCCACACCAGCCATTTTGTGGCTGGCCCCGCCTCCTACAGCAAACCCGGTTCTCTCTCCCAGATCAGAGTCTGCGCATTTAACCACTATGAATGAATGAATTTTATTGTTACGGCGCTTAGCCAGCAATCATTTAACCACTACACCAAACTACACCACCCACCGACACCTTTCTTGGAACCTGCCAGGTGTTCTTAGAATTGGGGATTGGTAGGGCCCCTGCCCAGCAGTGTTCCCGACTGGCCCCTGGAGATCTGATGGGCTGTGCAGATTTTTTTTTAAGTTGCTGCTGCAGCAGCAGCTGCCGCAACATCACAAGGATGACTCAAGGTAAGCCATGTATTTGCAAGAAAATATTCTAAACAGTTATGTCCATTTTAAAAGGCATTTTGTTAAGCAGAGTGGCCTGGAATGCTGAAGAGTAACCGTTAAGAGTCACGCATGCATTCACTCCCTGACATTTTGGGATTGGCTCCACCTCCTGCACCAGCCATTTTGTGGCTGGCCCCGCCTCCTACAGCAGCCATTTTGTGGTTGCGATCACCACCCTGTGCCAGAATTCCAAAGGAGCCCACGGGCTCAAAAAGGTCGGGGACCCCGAGTTAACTGCACCAAGTCTTCACACTATCACTGGTCAAGGAAGAGCCAGGTGATTGGCCGTGTTGGTCTGAAGTAGTGGAACAAAGTTCGAGTCCAGCGGCACCCTGAAGACCAACGAAGTTTTATTCTGGGTATAAGCTTTTGTGTGCATGCACACTTCTTCAAAACTTTGTTGGTCTCTGTAATGATTCCATGTTTTGGTGTGTGTGTGTGTCTTTAAATGTTGAGTTTGACTGCAGTAATGTAAGGAGAGCAATAGGGGGAGATGAGTGTGCTGTGATTGGCTGATGAGTGAGTGTGAGAGATGTTTTATGACAGAGTTCTGTGTGTGAAATTTAAAGAGACAGCATGGTCTGTGCGGCTATGGAATTTTGCTTCTGTTCTGTGTGAATAAGTACATTTTGGGATTGGCTCCCCCCCCCACCCCAGCCATTTTGTGGCTGGCCCCGCCTCCTACAGCAGCCATTTTGTGGTTGCGGCCACCACCCTGTGCCAGAATTCCAAAGGAGCCCACGGGCTCAAAAAGGTCGGGGACCCCGAGTTAACTGCACCAAGTCTTCACACTATCACTGGTCAAGGAAGAGCCAGGTGATTGGCCGTGTTGGTCTGAAGTAGTGGAACAAAGTTCGAGTCCAGCGGCACCCTGAAGACCAACGAAGTTTTATTCTGGGTATAAGCTTTTGTGTGCATGCACACTTCTTCAAAACTTTGTTGGTCTCTGTAATGATTCCATGTTTTGGTGTGTGTGTGTGTCTTTAAATGTTGAGTTTGACTGCAGTAATGTAAGGAGAGCAATAGGGGGAGATGAGTGTGCTGTGATTGGCTGATGAGTGAGTGTGAGAGATGTTTTATGACAGAGTTTGTTATATTTACAAGTTCCTTTTTTTCCAGTAATTATTCAAATAATTTTTTCAGTAATTATTCAAATTAACCAAAAACCTAATTTGTTCTTTATGAAATAAATCCCAGAAATCAGTACAGTACATCCTCAGGGCCACATAATCCTCTGGAGTGCCCAAACCCTGGGTCATACTACCAAAAGAGAGAGATCTGGAATTTTTAACTCCTGGTGGCAGCAGAAAACTACCAAGTTTATATACACAGAGAGTGTTTAAAGGTAAAACCGTTTCCCCTATAAGCAAGGACGTCACAGTCTCACCCAGAATTATGCCCAGAATTAAACTTTGTTGGTCTTAAAGGTGCCACTGGACTCAAACTTTGTTCTGCTGGTCAAGGAAGTTCCTCACCCACACCCGAGGAACACACTCCCTCTGTCGTTTCCCCTCCCCCAGCCCTCAGTGCATCACCTGCTTATACCTAAGAAGCGAGTGCGAAACTCTGGAGCTAGCACTTTTCGCAGGTGGAGGGCCTTCGCCTGCTGCAGCACACACAGTGACCACACCAGGTCCACCAGCAGGTACGGGTCCAAGGAGTCCAGGTGGTCCTCCAGACGCTCGTGGATCTGAGGAACGGAACAACACAACTATTACATACGGATGACAACAGTGACTGCTGTTTCCCTGGGCGAGGGCGGTCAAGTCACTCTGGTGCTCAGGAGCACGAGGTTCAGCACAGCCACAGCACCTCCCCCCACCCCGTGCAGGATGAAGCGGGGGATTACCGTGCCAAAGAAGGCCTCGGCACAGCTGGGCTGGAAGTTCAGGCGAGCGAACGCAAGGACCACGTTGCTAAGAGAGGCGGGGCTGAATTTGTTGCCGTTGTCCACTGTGTACTGCGGAGAAAGGAAGAGGATCGTAGAATCACAGAATCAGAGGTCAGCTGAGAAATATCTTCATTTCTATCTTCGCAGCGTTGATTTTCCCTCCATAGCAATTCAGAAAGCAAACAAATGGGCTGTAAGCAGTGTTCCCCCTAAGCTGAGTTAGTGCGAGCTAGCTCACGGTTTTTTAGCCTCCAGCTCGCACATTTTTGTCTCGGCTCAGGAAGGATGGGGCTCCAGAGCAAACTAATGTATGCAGTCGCCTAATCGCTTGCTCACAACTTTGATGCCAGTAGCTCACAAAGTAGAATTTTTGCTCACAAGATTGCACAGCTTAGAGGGAACACTGGTCTCAGGCAAAGGTCCTTCACGTCACCTCAAACCTGGCCCTTTTTAACGAGAGACGTCAGGGATTGAACCTGGGATCTTCTGCACGCCGAGCAGGTGCTCTACCACAGAGCCACGACTCTCCTGTCTGTTGGTCGCTTGGCTCCGGGGTGCTTCTGCCTGTCTGCAGCAAAACTATCCCCAGAGCCCACAAAGAGGTCCGAGGCCCATGAGCTACAGAGATTTACTGTGGCAACTGTTTGGACCAATCCTCACCACGGAAAAGGTGAGCAATGAATTTGACACAGTTGCAGAATAAACTTTAATGCCAGTAGCTCACAAAGTACAATTCTTGCTCACGAGACTCCACAGCTTAGCAGGAGCACTGGTTGCAGGGATCGTATCCCTTCTTTAGGGTGTTACTGGACTTGAATCTCCCTGTTAGAGTCGTGCATGTCTTAACTCCTGGATGCTTTGTGCTTGGCTCTGCCGCCGGTGGGCAGGCATTTTCTGCCTGCGCTAACCACCCTGTCTGAAGGTGCCCTGAAGGCAGTTGGGGACCCCTTCGTCACAGACTCTTGACCACGGGTGTCGAACTCATTTGTTATGAGGGCCGGATGTGACATAAATGAGACCTTGCTGGACCGGGCCACATGTGTTGTAAAATGTAACGCCAGGTAGCAGAGATATAAACTTTATAAAGGACACAAACAGAAGAAGCAGAAGAAGAAGAAGAGATTGGATTTATATCCCGCCCTTCACTACCCAAAGGTGTCTCAGAGCGGCTTACAAACTCCTTTCCCTTCCCCTCCCCACAACAGACACCCTGTGAGGGAGGTGGGGCTGAGAGAGCTCTGAGAGAAGCAGCTCTTTTTCAAGGACAGCTCTTATCAGAACTACGGCTTGCCCAAGGTCATCCAGCCAGGTGCAAGTGGAGGAGTGGGGGAATCAAACCTGGCTCTCCCAGATTCGAGTCCGCGCACTTAACTACTACACCAAACTGGCTCTCACAAAGGGTTTTTTTAAAAAAAACTCAAAATAAAAACATGCTCAAAACATTAGCACTCCCTGCAATATTTCATTTATTTAACAGTGTCTGATAACTGACGGCTCTTGCTCTGAATGATTACATCAAAATGTCTGTGCTGTTGCAATCCTGAGTATGCTGTTCAGGTGTGTATCTGTAAGCTGCAGACCCACGATGACGCGGCAGCAGAACTGGAAGAAGAAGCAGAAGACAGCCAGTTCCACTGTGGGCCTGACAGAAGCCCTCTGGGGGCCTCATCTGGCCCCCGGGCTGCTTCTCTGACACTCCTGCTTTTGACCACCAGCCCCCTTTTCAGGGAGCTTTTAGCAGGATGCGCTGTTCTTCAAAAGAACACAGCAACCTTTCGTCTCAGACAGAGCCATTAGAAGCAAAGAGGAGGCTGAAGCATTTCCACGCTAAAAAATGGTATAGAAGCCAATGTATTTAACAGACTTGGGAGAGAGACATCTCTGCCCGGTTAGCTCAAGCGCCGCACTGCAATGCTGAAGTAAGTAGTGAACTCTGACAAAGTTTAAGCCACTGACTGTTTCTGGCTGAAGTTGGCAGCAGCCTTAATGGCTCGGGCGTTCCAGGCTCAGCCCAGCGACCGTAGCTTGTAGCAATTTGAGGCTGATTACGAGAAACGGATTCTTTAAAACAGCAAGCTGCTTCAAGCCTCAGACTCGAGAAACAATTCCCCGCTCCTCCACTCGCTGCTGCTGGATGACCTTGGGCAAGCCATAGTTCTCTCAAGGGCAGTTTCTGTCAGAGCTCTCTCAGCCCCGCCTACCTCACAGGGTGTCTGATGTGGGGAGGGAAGGAGATTGTCAGCTGGGTGAAGGGCAGGGTATAAATCCAATCTCCTCCTCCTCCTCCTCCTACAAAAAAAGCGACACGTGAGGTGCCTCCAGCAGGGAAGTGACCCAGTGGGGCAGATCATCCAACCATCCTCTAAGCAGCCTTGTTCCAACTTCAGTGGCTCTGTGGACCTCCTTAGAGTGGAAGAAGCACACACCCTAGAGCCAAAACTAAAAAGCACCAAGAATGGAGAAACGACGACTGAGGGGTGACATGATTGAGGTTTATAAGATTATGCGTGGGATAGAGCAGGCCGAGAAAGAGGTACTTTTCTCCCTTTCTCACAATACAAGAACTCATGGGCACTCCATGAAATTGCTGAGTGGTCGGGTTAGACTGGATAAAAGGAAGTCCTTCTTCACCCAAAGAGTGATTAACACTTGGAATTCACTGCCACAGGAAGTGGTGGCGGCTACAAGCATGGAC
>NW_015172129.1:25701-32788 GCF_001447785.1 Gekko japonicus | reverse complement strand
ATCATGTCACCCCTCAGCCGTCGTTTCTCCAAGCTGAAGAGCCCTAACTTCTTTAACTTTTCTCCATAGGGAAAGTGTTCTATCCCCAGAATCATTTTAGTCGCCCTTTCCCCCCACCTTTTCCAATGCTGTATCTTTTTTGAGGTGCGGTGAACAGAACTGTACACAGTATTCCAAATGAGGCCACACCATAGATCAATGCTCCCTCTAAGTTCTGGGGTCTTGTGAGCAAAAAATCTACTTTGTGAGATACTGGCATTAACGTTGTGAGCGAGCGATTTGGCTACTGCATAAATTGTTTTGCTCTGGAGCCCCATCCTTCCTGAGCTAAGACAAAAATATGTGAGCCAGAGGCTAAAAAACTGTGAGCTAGCTCACACTCACTCAGCTTAGAGGGAACACTGCCATAGACCCCTGGCCAAGTGAGTGGGCTACAACAGAGTTGCTTCTGACGAACAGCATGAAACACTCACGTGTCTTAAACAGCTCTCTTGGACCAGATGCATTGTACTGAACAGTTTGGTGTAGTGGTTAAGTGCGCGGACTCTAATCTGGGAGAACTGGGGTTGATTCCCCACTCCTCCACTTGCAGCTGCTGGTGTGACCGTGGGCAAGCCATAATTCTGGCACAGCTATTCTTGAAAAAGAGCCATTTCTGTCAAGAGCTCTCTTGGCCCCGCCTGCCTCACAGGGTGTCTGTTGTGGGGAGGGGAAGGGAAAGGAGTTTGTAAGCCGCTCTGAGACTCAGAGTGAAGGGCGGGGTCCAATCTCTTCTTCTTCTTCTAATCTGGGAGAACTGGGGTTGATTCCCCACTCCTCCACTTGCAGCTGCTGGTGTGACCTTGGGCAAGCCATAGTTCTGTCAGAGCTGTTCTTGAAAAAGAGCAGTCCTCGAGAGAGCTCTCTTGGCCCCACCTACCTCACAGGGTGTTTGTTGTGGGGAGGGGAAGGGAAAGGAGACTGTAAGCTGCTCTGAGACTCCTTTGGGTAGTGAAGGGCGGGGTATACATCCAATCTCTTCTCTTCTTCCGTCCACGCTTGCACTACAAATGGGTCAAAACCCAGCATTCTGAATTGAGCCCAGATCTGACATCTCAAGGCCCCAGGGTTAGCGGTGGCACCTCCCACTGGCACAAGGGACCTTCAGGAAGCTTCCTCATGCCCGGGGGACAATGCCACTGTTGGCAGAACAGACCTGTGGGATGCTACCCTTTTTGGCAGAGATGCAGGGTGCACCAGCGAGCTCCGCAATCCAGGGCTCCAGAGAGCAGCCTCCGTCCTGACCCCCTTCCCACTCACCTGGGCAAAGGCCTCGAAGAGGGGCAGGTTGAGCCATTTCAGGAAGGCGAAGGACTTGAGGCAGCGCACCACGTCCCCGTGCGCCATCTCAGCCACGCGGGGGTGCAGGTCCAATGCTATCTTTTGGAACACCTGTGTCTGGTGGAAATTCAGCTTCCCTTAGAGGATGAGAAGAAGAATCAGCAGTTACATAAAGAGGGGAGGGGGGGGAGCTACTCTTTCCTCAAGTTGCCCAGTTCTGTAAAGTCTTCCCTAGTCAGTCCTGTTGGAAAAATTGTCAGAAATACTTAGAGATTCAGAGTTTGCAATGGATCTTTGCTTCACTGGAGAGGAGGCATTTCTTTCTGTGTAAAAACCTTTATTTCTAAAGGGAAGGGTACACAGGAAAAGCTACAAAATAAAAGATCTAAGGCTACATCTCTACAGCTACAGAAACAGACCGACTACACGGTCTCTCAGCAACAGCTGCAATGGAGATTCTTCTTCTTCTTCTTGACCCCTAGAAGGAAATCACCGGAATGCATTAACCAATGATTGCTAGTAAACAGACTTAGATTATTCCGGCTTCGCTCTGAACCAGGTTTCCCTTCCAGGTCAGTCTAAACAACAGCACACAAGGTAAAGCAGATTAACCCTATAATGACTAAATTTTAGACCTTGCAACACACACATATTTCAAACAAGTCCCACCCTCGCCTTTTTAATTGCACTCCTTTATTTATTTAAAACCTTTATTAGCCGCATCTCTTCCTTACAGAGCTCAAGGCGGCTTACGGCACAGATAAAATACAGAACACAGAATAGGTAAAATACATTTAAAAACCCGAAATTTAAAATCACCATTGAGGACTGCTGGTAAATTAATCACATGCAGTCCAAAATCCAATGGTCTTCAACTGCTTCCTAAAGACTGAAATTGTGGAGGCCAGGCGCACCTGCCTGTGGAGGTTTTCCCATTATTGGGGGGCTACCACTGAGAAGGCCCTGCTCTTGCATACCCACCAAACAAGCTTCTTTGATTGAGGAGGGCCTCTCCCTGTGACCTTTATTCCTGGGCAGGAATGTATGGGAGAAGACGGTCCTTCAGACACCCCAGTCCCAGGCAGTGTTCCCTCTAAGCTGAGTTAGTGTGAGCTAGCTCACAGTTTTTTAGCCTCTGGCTCACACATTTTTGCCTCAGCTCAGGAAGGATGGCTCCAGAGCAAGCTAATTTATGCAGCAGCCAAACTGCTCGCTCACAAACTAGAATTTTCGCTCACAGGACTCCACAGCTTAGAGGGAGCATTGGACCAGGGCAAACCACCTCTGCTCATCTCTGGCCACGACAACCCCACGTAACTGGGATCCCAGCCAGTATCACCTCTAAAGCTGAGTGTGAGCTAGCTCACCGGTTTTTAGCCTCTGGCTCACACATTTTTGCCTCGGCTCCGGAAGAGAGGGCTCCAGAGCAAACTAATTTAGGCAGTGGCCAAACCGCTCACTCACGACTTTAATGCCACTAGCTCACAAGGTAGAATTTTGGCTCACAAGACTCCGCAGCTGAGCGGGATCATCGGTCCCAAGCCAAGCAGGACTTTGATGGTTAAAACCAACACCTTGAATTGAGCTCGAGACTGGATCGGAAGCCAGTGTAATTCGCTGTAGTATCCGGGTCGTGTGCTCCGGATCGCTGGCCCCAGTCAGTAGTCTAGTAGACTAGCTGCAGCATTCTGCATTAGCTGTAGCTTCTTCTTCTTCTTCTTTTTTAAGTACCCATAGGTACTATTAATTTTTCATAATCTACAACAAACAAATCTACACACTACAGACACTCTACTACACATAACGTATATACCAAGAGTGCAGTTACATTATATGCTTATATGCAATTACTTAATAAAAATGCTATATCAAACACTTTCCATTCTTCTATCTTGCGCTATAATTGCCTAATCTTCTATTACATTTGCATTATGCCAATCATAAAACTTTTCCCATGTTTTTTGAAATGTCCACTCTTTACTTAATCTCATTTCTAGAGTCAGTTTATCATTTTCTGCTGTTTCAAAAAGTTTATTCACAAACTCCTGTTTCGTTGGTATCACCATAGTTTTCCAATATTTGGCATATAAGATTCTTGCAGCTGTCGTCATATAAACAGTCAAATACCTATTCTCTTTTTCATAATCCTTTGGAAATATATTCAACAGCAAAACCTCTGGAGTAAATGGAATCTTTGCTCTTAGTATCTTCTCCATCAAACTATGGACCCATTTCCAAAACTTTTTAGTAACATCGCATAGCCACCACATATGGTAAAATGTGCCCCTTTTACTCTTACATTTCCAGCATTTATCAGAACAGTTAATATTTTGCTTAGCCAGTCTATCAGGTGTAATATACCATCTATAAAACATCTTGTACATATTCTCTTTATATGTTATAGCATTAGTCATTTTAATATTTTTCTCCCAAATCTGCCCCCACATTAGCTGTAGCTTCTGAACACGACATGCCTTCCCCATTGACACACACACACACACACGCATCTTCACTGCTCCTATCTAGTCCCTCCATCGCAGATGGCACATCCTCTGGGAAGGAAATGTGTCACATCCGGGCCCTGGCCATTGAGGCACAAGAGAGCACGATCTGGAACCGAGTGCGACGAAGCGGCCGCTCCTTAAACACCCCTCCGACGGCCCAAGTTCAGGACAAAGGAACCCGTCACTGTGGAGAGACCCAAAGAAGGCCCTGAGAGGAGGGACCGGCCGATGCTGCTTACCAAAGGCAAAAGCCACGTCGAGGAGGAGGTTGGTGCTGAGCGTGAAATGCTTCTGGACCAAGTGGTACGAAAGGGCCCGGAGCAGAGAGACGGACCGTCGGTTCTGAAACGCCAACGCCGTGACGATTCTCCGTGTGTCCTCCGGGCTGAACTGCTCCGCCAGCTCCAAGGCCTGTTGGCGAAGGTGTTTGGCATGAGAAACTGGCAAGCGGGCGGGGGGGACGGGGACGGGAAGCCTGAGGTTCCATTACTAGCCTTCAGGGGTAAAGCAAAACCCTCTGGAGCTTTTAATTTGGAAGGCACGCTTTTCCCGTTTTGAGACATTTTTAAGGACTACAGAGACAGGGCTAGTAAAGATATACATAAACAAACAACCGATAAAAGCCTGCTCCCTCTCTTTCACCCTGCCCCACCTACTGCTAGAGGAAACCTTTGGACTCTACTGGACGTGGCCTGGATTCAAATTATGCTATGGAGCGGCTTGTTCAAAATTAATGTCCCGTTATTCACACACGTTTCTGGAGGGAGGGAGTTTACACGGCACAACTTTCAGGAACCCTACCCTATGGAGAACAGAGGGGAGGATCCCACACATTGGGTGCGTTCAGATGGGCCGTTTAGTCCGCTTTCGGCCCACCTCAGAAACGGATTTTATCTGCGCGATCACACAGTCAACATCTGCCTCCCATCCCCAGCCGTCGCTTTCCAGCTCAAAACCGCTTTAACCCGGAGTATTTTGATACCAGGTCCCCAAGTGGTGTTTTCCTGATTCTCTGATTCCAGCCGCACTTTTCTGACATCTGATCGCTCCTGCGGTGTCGAGCCACTTCCGGTTTAACCCCCCTCCCCGCTCGAAAGCTGCCCGAGGCTTCCGCTGTTCGCCCACCTTTTTTAAAAAAAAGCGTTGGCGGTGTGCGCATAGGCGGAGGTCCGCCACCGCGTTATTAAAAACAATGTTTAAACGGTGCCTAGCAGTGTTCCCTCTAAGCTGAGTTAGTGTGAGCTAGCTCACAGTTTTTTAGCCTCCGGCTCACACACTTTTCTCTCAGCTCAGAAAGGATGGCTCCAGAGCAAACTAATTTATGCAGCAGCCAAATCGCTCGCTCACAACTTTAATGCCAGGAGCTCGCGAAGTAGAATTTTTGCTCACGAGACGCCACAGCTTAGAGGGAACATTGGTGCCTAGTTTTAGTGTTTAGATGAGTTCGGGATCTCACGGAGGCCATGTTCGGGGTAAACGTTTAAAGGGAAGTGTTCCTTTAAAGTTTAAAGGGAAGTGTTACAGCAGTCGGGTTAAAGTGTAAATCGCTGTTCTGTGCACGTGTGAAAATTTTAGTTCTACAGATGGCTGCCTTGTGCGCATGCCCAAACTGAGAGACAGAGAAAAACAACACTGGGGGCGGGGCACATGATGAAGCCCCGCCCCCTGCTTCCGCCCGCCTCGCTTCCAGCCCTCATTCAGCCAGGAGGAGGCAGGAGAAGAGGGAGGGTAAGTTGCTTCCTCCCTGCCTCTCCCCACCCCTGCCTGCCTGGGGCCAGGGAGGGCCTTGGCGGGGCTTCCTCGCACTCCTGCTGGCCTTGCAGGTCCACCGCCGGGCCCCTGATGTCAGGGGGTGTGGCATATGCTAATGAGTTATGCTAATGAGTTCCCCTAGCTCTTTTTCTACGAAATGACCCCTGCCGATGCGTGTGGACAGCGGGGAGCAATGTGGCTGCGCAGCGATGCAGAGCAAGGAGGTGAGGGTGATCGCGATTCTCCAGGTTAAAAAAGTCCGCATCAGGGCCGGAGCAATTTAAACCGCTCCCAGCACACGCCGACTGACTGCACCCACTGGTTGCTTTTCCACAGGAGAAGCAGCATAACCCAACTCATGGAACTGACAATGCTGCTGATCCTTCTCCTGCCAGCAAAACAGCCTCCCTTCGGAGACCCGTTAGCACATATGAACACATGAAGCTGCCTTATACCAAATTAGACCCTCAGGGTCCATCAAGGTCAGTACTGTCTACTTAGACTGGCAGCCGCTTTCCAGGGTCTCAGGCACTGTTCCCCTCTAAGCTGAGTTAGTGTGAGGCCAGGCGCACCTGCCTGTGGAGGTTTTCCCATTATTGGGGAGCTACCACTGAGAAGGCCCTGCTCTTGCATACCCACCAAACAAGCTTCTTTGATTGATGGGTCGGTCAGGAGGGCCTCTCCCTGTGACCTTTATTCCTGGGCAGGAATGTATGGGAGAAGACGGTCCTTCAGACACCCCAGTCCCAGGCAGTGTTCCCTCTAAGTTGAGTCAGTGTGAGCCAGCTCACAGTTTTTTAGCCTCCAGCTCACACATTTTTGTCTCAGCTCAGGAAGGATGGGGCTCCAGAGCAAACTAATTTATGCAGCAGCCAAATCGCTTGCTCACAACTTTGATGCCAGTAGCTCACAGAGTGGAATTTTTGCTCACAAGATACCACAGCTCAGAGGGAACACTGGTCTCAGGCAAAGGTCCTTCACATCACCTCAAACCTGGTCCTTTTAAACTAGAGACGTCGGGGCTTGAACCTGGGATCTTCTGCACGCCAAGCAGATGCTCTACCACAGAGCCACGACTCTCCTGTCTGTTGGTCTCTTGGCCCCGGGGTGCTTCTGCCTGTCTGCAGCAAAACTATCCCCAGAGCCCACAAAGAGCTCCGAGGCCCATGAGCTACAGAGATTTACTGTGGCAACTGTTTGGACCAATCCTCACCACGGAAAAGGTGAGCAATGAATTTGACACAGTTGCAGAATAAACTTTAATGCCAGTAGCTCACAAAGTACAATTCTTGCTCACGAGACTCCACAGCTTAGCAGGAGCACTGGTTGCAGGGATCATATCCCTTCTTTAGGGTGTTACTGGACTTGAATCTCCCTGTTAGAGTCGTGCATGTCTTAACTCCTGGATGCTTTGTGCTTGGCTCTGCCGCCGGTGGGCAGGCATTTTCTGCCTGCGCTAACCACCCTGTCTGAAGGTGCCCTGAAGGCAGTTGGGGACCCCTTCGTCACAG
>NW_015172129.1:20273-21524 GCF_001447785.1 Gekko japonicus | reverse complement strand
TGGCCACTGTGTGACAGAGTGGTGGACTGGGTGGGCATTTGGCCTGATCCAACACTGGCTTCTCTTATGTTCTTATAAGAGGGAACTGGATAAACATATGGAGCAGAGGCCCATCAGTGGCCATTAGCCACAAGGTATAGATAGGAACTCCGGAGCAAGGGATGCTCTGTATTCTTGGTGCTTCTGGGGGGCAACAGTGGGAGGGCTTCTAGTGTCCTGGTCCCACTTGTGAACCTACTGAGGGCACCTGGTACTTTTGGCCATTGTGTAACACAGTGCTGGAGTGGATGGGCCATTGGCTTGATCCAACAATGGCTTCTCTTATGTTCTTAGAGATAAACATATGGAGCAGAGGCCCATCAGTGGCCATTAGCCACAAGGTATAGATAGGAACTCTAGGGCAAGTGATGCTCTGTATTCTTGGTGCTTGTGGGGGGCAACAGTGGGAGGGCTTCTAGTGTCCTGGTCCCACTGGTGAACCTACTGAGGGCACCTGGTACTTTTGCCCACTGTGTAACACAGAGTGTTGGAATGGATGGGCCATTGGCCTGATCCAACAATGGCTTCTCTTATGTTCTTATGGATAAACATATGGAGCAGAGGTCCCTCAGTGGCTATAAGCCACAAGGTATAGATAGGAACTCTCAGTCTGTGGCAAGTGGATGCCCTGTATTCTTGTTGCTTAGGGAGGGGCAACAGTGGGAGGGCTTCTAGTGTCCCGGCCCCACTGCTGGACCTCCTGATGGCACCTGGTGTTTTTGGCCACTGTGTGACACAGAGTGTTGGACTGGATGGGCCACTGGCCTGATCCAACAGTGGCTTCTCTTATGTTCTTCTGCAAGACCACACCTGTTTATATAAGGGGGAAGCAGCAGAAGACATCTGCATTGCTATGACTGGGTCATTTAAAAAATGCGAATTTGGTTTCTGCCAAAAGAAAAGAAAAAAAGACAGACGTAAAAAAAAAGAGACAGATGTTTATAGCCCTGAACAGCAAACGCTTCAGATTTCTCAAACTCCTTATCTATGCTAAAGAGATGAATTGCTTCAATAAACCACCCTGGCTTCCTTCAACAGACGTGCAATGCCCAGCCCTCAATGAAAACAGCCAGGCATGTTCTCCTCCTTCCATCTGCAGAATCTTTCTCCTAAGCTAACCGTGGACGCCTTGGCAAACTCCAGCTAAGTGCAGCATTGCAATTATTCAAAGAGGGCTCACTCACTGCCTGCTTCGCTCACCCAAACCGCTCT
>NW_015172129.1:18820-20212 GCF_001447785.1 Gekko japonicus | reverse complement strand
CCGCTCTTCTGTGCTCCTCCCACAGCTCCGGCCGCTTGCCTTCCCCATCCCTCTGTGAGGTTATCCCGACTGCCTGTTGACATCCAGCAGTCGCGACGGGGCTCTGTGTGAAGTCTTCACGGCACGGCACTGCGGTCCCCAACATGTAGCAGGAACTCCTTTGCTCTTCTTACAGGGGCTACTGTAAGCTCTTGGAGGATTGGCTACATTAGGGGTGTGTCACTTAATATGCAAATGAGCTCCTGCTACAAAAAGAGCCCTGCGCCCATCAACACCTTTCCCGGTAGCAGTAGAAAAGAGCCAGAGTCCGGGATCACCTTGAAGACTAACAAAATATTGTGCTGGAAGTGCAGAATTCAATGCAACACCATCAGCAGTCTTGCATGGGAGATCTAATAATATAGTATATACGGCTAGACTTTGCCACTGTAACTCTGGATGCATTGAGACAGTTTCACATATCTGTTCACACTGCCAGTTTTATGTAGATATACGTTTTAGATATTTAAACCCTATTTTAGCCAACATGGCGGACTTTCCTGATGCTTTAAAAGTGCACCGTCTTTTGAATAACTCCACTCCTGAAATATCAGGGAAGGTAGCCATGTTTTTACAAGCAGCTATAAAGCTACGCCAGGAAAAACTACCAAAATGAGCAACACTTTGTAACAAATTGTTTTATGTAAGATTATGCGATATTAGGTAGTCTGCGAAATGCTTGGTTTTATTTGGTTTTATATGTCTATTTCTCTTTTACAGTAATCCTTTTAAGGTATGCCAATAAAGGCTAACTGAAGTAAGAAAATATGTGGCAGGGGAGGAGGTTTCAGGAGTCGCTGCTCACTTCTTCAGATACCTTCGGTGACTCCTGAAACCTTCTCCCCTGTCACAAATGTTGTTAGTCTTTAAGGTGCTACGGGACTCTGGTTCTTTTCTACTGCTACAGACTAACAGAGATGCCCATCTTGATCTACCTTTCCTGGTGCCTACCAAGTGTTTTTAGAGAAAGAAAGAAAGAAAGAAAGAAAGAAAGAAAGAAAGAAAGAAAGAAAGAAAGAAAGAAAGAAAGAAAGAGAGAGAGAGAGAGAGAGAGAGAGAGAGAGAGAGAGAGAGAGAGAGAGAGAGAGAGAGAGAGTGTGTGTGTTTTGGGGTTTTTTGCCCTGCAGGGCTTCTGATGGACTGTGCAGATCTTTAGAAACACTGGCTTTCGCAGCAACTGCCACCCCAGCACAAGGCTCTCCAATGAGTAACTGAAAGTTAACTTTTAACTAGGCACCCTGCTACTAGACAGAACTTCTGCCTGAAACGTTGGAGAATCACTATGAGAGCCATGTACAACCTCACTCTCTGACATTACGCAGCTGCCTCCACCTCCTGACCGTTAGAGCGGTT
>NW_015172129.1:17581-18552 GCF_001447785.1 Gekko japonicus | reverse complement strand
CTAATGAGTTCCCCTAGCTCTTTTTCTACGAAACGACCCCTGCACAGCTGTCCTTGAAAAAGAGCAGTTTGTGTCAGAGTTCTCTCAGCCCCACCCACCTCACAGGGTGTCTGTTGTGGGGAGGGGAAGGGAAAGGAATCCGTAAGCCGCTCTGAGACTCTGAGTATAAATCCAATATTTTCTTCTTCGCCTTCCTCTGGGCATACAGCAGGGGTCACTGGGGGAGTTTGAAGGGGGGGTGCAGGTGTGAATTTCCTGCATTGTGCAGAAGGTTGCACTAGATGGTCCTTGAGGTTCCTTCCAGGAATATGTTTCCTGCAGCAGCCATTCTGTGGTTGGACCCACCACCTTGTGTCAGAAACCCAAAGGTGCCAGCTGGCTCAAAAAGGGACCCTTGGCAAAACCTATGGAGGATGGACGTGGAGCCATCCACCTCCCTTCCTGCCTCTATCTTGAAGACTGTGCATGGCATCCTCATAGTACGCCCCCGGTGTGACAGTGGAAAGGGATCCTCATCACAAGCGATCAGGCCAGTGGTTGACTGTAAGCCTGAGCTATGCACAAATGCCTGTTTGCTCAGCTCAGGAGATGGTGCACGAAAGAGACAGGCCCACCTTCAGCAGACCCCTCTGGCCTAACCTGGGAACCTGGTGCATTAGTACAACAATTTCTGGCCCGTGATTAATTCTTCTGTGGCGTCCTTGCTTATAGGGGAAACAGTTTTACCTTTAAACACTCTCTGTGTATATAAACTTGGTAGTTTTCTGCTGCCACCAGGAATTAAAAATTCCAAATCTCTCTCTTTTGGTAGGATGACCCAGGGTCTGGGCACTTCAGAGGACTATGTGGCCCTGAGGAAGTACTGTACTGATTTCTGGGATACGTTTAAACAAAAATTGATTTATTTAATATAGAACAAAATAGGTTTCTGGTTATTTTGAACAGCTACTGAAGAATGGAACTTGTAAATA
>NW_015172129.1:14854-17426 GCF_001447785.1 Gekko japonicus | reverse complement strand
ATATTACTGCAGACAAACTAAAGATTTAAAGGAACACACACACCAAAACATGGAATCATCATGTCTTCCCAGGAAACTGCCACCTGCTCAGTCTCTCCAGGGCTACAGAACCTACCTCCGTGTGCACCAACTGAAGCAGCTGATGGAAGCGTGCATCCTCCAAAATGCTGCCAGGTTCCAGTTTTTGTTCCGCCACCATACGGGAGAGCCGAGTGATTATTAAGGCAGCCTGGTTTGCATTTACGGGGTGTAGCTCCCGCAAATGCAAGAGGTCCTCTGTGGTGGCCGCAGAGCCAATGAGACCTTCCATCTCCTCGCGGTTGGAGGGCGCTCTGTACTCTGGCTCGGGGACCGAGAGCTTGTCCGTTCGTTCCGTGAAGCTCAGCGAGGCGAGAGGGATTTGGGACGGTGCTCTGGAAAGTACCCTCTTGCTCCCCACACACATCGCATTGGTGCGGATGCACAACGGAGATGAGACGCCAAAGAGTCGATAGCAACGCTGCATCAGCTTGGCCGCCATTTTGTATCTATAGGGAGGGATGAGGGTGGGAAACGGTGGGAACGCTGTAGTGACATCCACTTCTCATTTCCAAGGATCTGCACAAGGGGAAACAGAAGAAAAAACCTAGGTAACCACAGCTACCAGAATTTATGAAACACCATCTCCAGGCCTAGGGAAATAGATAGAGCTGAGACCCATTTTGGAGCACTATGATCAGTTCTGGACAGTACCCTTGGAAGGACAGAGACAAGCTGACCCAGATTAAAGGGTTTCAAGCAAGGCTCCCTCTAAGCTGTGGAGTCTTGTGAGCAAAAATTCTACTTTGTGAGCTACTGGCATTAAAATTGTGAGCGAGCAATTTGGCTGCTGCATCAATTAGTCTGCTCTGGAGCCGTCTTTCCTGAGCTAAGACAAAAATGAGTGGGCCGGAGGCTTAAAAACTGGGAGCTAGCTCACACTAGCCCAGCTTAGAGGGAACACTGGTTTCAAGAATGCTAAAAAAAAGTGCAAGGAGTATCATGCAAGCTCAAAAGCACAGGAAAGCAGCACAATCCCTCCTTCCTGCCCAAAAAACTGTTGTGTTTATCTTTGGTACGTATCTTAAGCTTCGGCTTTAGACTGTTTTAATGACGTATTCCTGTGTCAGTTTTAACGCCTTTGAGATAAGATTTTAATCTGTATGTTTTAATTTGTTTGCCACCTGGGTTACCCTGCGCAGGCAGAAAAACAGGGTAAAGAAAAACAGAGCCAGTTTGGTGTAGTGGTTAAGTGTGCAGACGCTAAACTGGGAGAACCGAGTTTGATTCCCCACTCCTCCACTTGCACCTGCTGATGTGACCTTGGGTCAGTCACAAGCTCTGGCACAGCTGTTCCTGAAAGAGCAGTTTGTGTCAGAGTTCTCTCAGCCCCACCCACCTCACAGGGCGTCTGTTGTGGGGAGGGGAAGGGAAAGGAGTTTGTAAGCCGCTCTGAGACTCCAAGTGAAGGGCAGGGTATAAATCCAGTCTCTTCTTCTTCTTCTAAAAATCCCGTTGATGATCAATGCTCCCTCTAAGCTGTGAAGTCTGTGAGCAAAAATTCTACTTTGTGAGCTACTGGCATTAAAGTTGTGAGGCCTGGCGGAAGAGCTCCATCTTGCAGGCCCTGCGGAACTGTGAGAGGTCCCGCAGGGCCCTGATCTCCTCCGGGAGCTCGTTCCACCAGGTAGGGGCCGCCACCGAGAAGGATCTGGCCATGGTCGCAGCAAGCTTTGCCTCCCGGGGGCCTGGAATCAAAAGGCGGTGTTGTGTCCCCGACCGAAGTGCTCTTGGGGGTATATGTGGGGAAAGGCGGTCCCTCAGGTATGTCGGACCCTGCCCATATAGGGCTTTAAAGGTAAGAACCAGCCCCTTGAAGCAGATTCAGTATGCTATTGGCAGCCAGTGCAGCACTTTCAGCCCAGGCCAGATGTGCTCCCACTTGGGGAGGCCCATCAACAGCCTGGCCGACGTATTCTGCCCTAGCTGCAGCTTCCGGATCTGCGAGAAAGGCAGCCCCATGTAGAGAGCGTTACAGTAGTCTAACCTCGAGGTGACCGTCACATGGATCACTGTAGCCAGGTCATCGCGGCTGAGGAAGGGAACCAACTGCCGAGTCAGCCTCAGATGATAAAATGCCGATCTGGCAATGGCTGCCACCTGGGCCTCCATAGTTAAGGAGGGATCCAGGAGCACTCCCAAACTCCTAACCTCCGACGCTGGCACCAACGGCGCCCCATCGAAGGTCAGGAGAGGGAGCCCCAACCCCGGTCCGCTCCGAATCAGGCACAGGACCTCCGTCTATGCTGAGTTTATTATTTATTTATTTATTTAAAGCATTTTTACCCCGCCCTCCCTGCAAGCGGGCTCAGGGCGGCTTACAGAGGGGGCGAGCCCATATATAAAACTCAATAAAACACTAAAATCACAATTTCAATTACAATTTAGTTTCAGCCGGCTCAGCCTGAGCCACGCAGCCATGGCCTGTAATGCCTGGTTCAGATCTTCTGGGTCAGAGCCCGACCAGCCACCCAAAATCAGATAGAGCTGGGCG
>NW_015172129.1:12584-14346 GCF_001447785.1 Gekko japonicus | reverse complement strand
AGGGCTCCTAGTGTCCTGGCCCCACTGATGGACCTCCTGATGGCACCTGGTATTTTTGGCCACTGTGTGACAGAGAGTGTTGGACTGGATGGGCCACTGGCCTGATCCAATATTGGCTTCTCTTATGTTCTTATGGATAAACATACAGAGCAGAGGTCCATCAGTGGCTCTTAGGCACAAGGTATAGGTAGGAACTCTCAGGCTGGGGCAAGTGATGCTCTGTATTCTTGGTGTTTGTGGGGGGGACAACAGTGGGAAGGCTCCTAGTGTCCGGCTGGCCCCACCGGAGCTCCTGATGGCACCTGGTGTTGGACTGGATGGGCCATTGGTCTGATCAAACATTGGCTTCACTTATGTTCTTTTACACAAATTAATTTGTTTAAAACCAGACAGTCAATCGAATTTCAGTAGACCAATAAAAGCCATTTGCCTTCTTCCTACTTCAATAAACATTCTTCCCACTTCAATGAAACTCCTCTCTGGGGCTGCCTCCCCTCAAGATCAGGTAGAACACAGTTCACTCCTTCATGGAGCTTACTGGCTAATTTTGAGCCAAACTCTTGTCCCAATTTAGACAGGCAGTTTGGCACAGTGATTATTGTCACACTAGTGTGGAAAGACCAGGCATAAGGTAGAATAAAAACCTACCTGGTGGGGTTTCCAGGTCCCCGATAGCCACTGGCGGGGGTAGGGGTAAGGTTACCACATGCAGGTTAAAAAACTCGAGATTTGGGGATGGAGCCTGAGGGAGAGGGGACCCCAGTAGAATACAACAGCATAGAATCCACCCTCCAAAGCATCTATTTTTTCCACCCAGAGGAAGTGATCTCCATCGTTAGGAAACGATCTGCAATTCCAGGAGATCCCCAGGCCCCACCTGGAGGCTGGCACCCCTACCCGACAAAGTTGTTGTGAGGACAAACCTAAGCAGAGGGAAACAGGGCTGCCAACTTCGGCTTGGGAAATACCTGGAGATTTGGAGGGGGTTGGGCCTGGGGAGGGGGGGAACCTCGGTTGGGGTAGAACACGAGAGGCCACCAGGCAAAGCAACCCTCTTCCCCCCCCAGGGGAACGAATCCCCGCCGGGAGATTACTTGTACTTCCGGGAGATCTCCCGGTCCCGCCTGGAGAATGGCGACCTTGCGGGGAAGGGCCATGGCCCGGCCCCCCGAGCACGTTGGAGAGCAGGGAAGAGACAAAAGGCGATGACGGAAGCTCCACAGGCCCACGCCTGGCCAACCGAGCGGGAAACCGGCGCCCTTGACTGCGGGCCTCGCCTGAGGGGGGGGGGTGGCATGGTCCGGCCCCTTTCTCTCTCGGCCCCCCACCACCACCGCGCGTCCTCCCCTCTCCACACTCCCCAGAGCCGGCAGCGCAGGGCAAGGCGGCCCGCCGCCTTCCCCTCCCTCACCTGCCGGGCTGCCGCCTCCGCTGACCTCGAGCCGCCGCCCGCGCGTGCACAGCCGCCCAAAAGACCGGGGCCGTCGCGCGACGAAAAGCGTCATTTCCTCCGCGACGCACGCCCCTCCTCCGCTCCGCGCGAAGAGCAGCGGGCGGAAACGGCGCCGGCGCCATCTTTACTGAGGGTTCCCGACGGGCTCTCTGGCTACATGCGCGTCCAATGACCGCAGAGGAGCGGCTGTCGTTTTAGGAGAGGGGCGGGGCCTCGTGCGAGAATCGTTTGTCGGGATAGGCGGAGAGAAGATCGGGGGGCGGGGGTAGCAGGGATTTCCGGTGGGCGGCCACCGCCATCTTCCTGGTC
>NW_015172129.1:0-12533 GCF_001447785.1 Gekko japonicus | reverse complement strand
GGGTGGGAAATGCGAGGGTGGAGTTTGTGGAGAGAGCTCAGGGGGGCTGCGGGGCCGTAGAGGGCGCCCTCTGAGGCGGCTCTTTTCTTCAGGGGAATTGATGTCTGTCACCTGCGGGGCAGATGGAATTCTGGGAGGTCCCCAGGCCCCACCTGGACGTTGGCAATCCTGTAACCCAGTTAATTGAATTGCTTCCCATTGTGCAATCTGCCTTGAGCCAGTTTGGTGTCATGGTTAGGAGCGCGGACTCTAATCTGGGAGAACCGGGTTTGATTCCCCACTCCTCCATTTGCAGCTGCTGGTGTGACCTTGGGTCAGTCACAAGTTCTCTCAGAGCTGTTCTCTCAAGGGCAGTTCTTTCAGAGCTCTCTCGGACCCACCTACCTCACAGGGTGTCTCTTGTGGGGAGGGGAAAGGAAAGGCGTTTGTAAGTCGCTCTGAGACTCCAAGTGAAGGACAGGGTATAAATCCAATACTTCCATTGGAAAGTCACACTATAAATAACATAACTAAATAGTTCTGATCCCAGTGGAACTCCGGGTCCTGCCTGGAGGTTGGCAGCCCTAGCTGGGCACTGGATGGGTTCATAGAACGGGTGCCGACTTTCTGTGTCCCCAGATCATTGGAGAGCCAGCAGTGCTGGACTAGGATTTGGGATACCCAGGTCTGAATCTGGATTTATAACCCATCCTTCACTCGGAATCTCGGAGTGGCTTACAATCTCCTTCCCCTCCCCACAACAGACACCCTGTGTGGTAGGCGGGGCTGAGAGAGCTCTCTTGAGAAGTGCCCTTGAGAGAACAGCTCTGACAGAACTTGTGACTGACCCAAAGTCCCACCAGCAGCTGCATGTGGAGGAAGTGGGGAATCAAACCCAATTCTCCCAGATTAGAGTCTGTGCTCTTAACCACTACACCACACTGACTCTTTGACCAGTGAGAAAAATCTGTTTGCAGATGCTAACCACCGTACAACAACAGCTCTCTCCCAGATTAGTGTCCGTGCTCCTCCTAACCACTACACCAAACTGGCTTAAGCCACTTTGGGTCCGCATTGAGGAGAAAGACGGGGTGTAAATTGAATTAAATAAATCATTGTTCTAATGTTTGTCTTCCTTTCAGTTGTGAGATACACCGAGGGCCCCTGTCTGTCTGAGTATGCGGACTTCCTAACCCCGGTGAAGGAGGCTTCGCGGAGGCGTTGAGCAGCATGGGCTGGCCTCCCTCTGCTCAAAGACCGACATGACTTTGGGACTGCGCTGGCACTGTTTCCTTGGCGGTGGGGAGCAAACTTGAGGTGCATTGGTCAACGCAAGGGGCTGCCTATAGAGAACCGTCTTTGTATCCCATCCCGGACAAGTTGCTACCACCCACCTTCTTCCCAAGATGGCGGATCTGAACCGGCAACTGCAAGAATACTTGGCCCAGTCTAAGGGGGGCAGTGGCTCGGCCGTCCCGCCGGCACATCAGAGCCCACCGCAGGATAAAACAGAGGAGTCTGGGTCCGGCTTGGGAGCTTGGTTTGGCCAGATGAACCCTTTCCCCGCAACAGGAACGTGGCCTTGGGCGGCGGAGCCGGAGCCGGACCCGTGGCTGCCGACCGGTCTGTCCCGCTGGCAGCGCCTGGTGGGGAGTGCCTTGTGTCTGCTGTTGGCCGTTCTTTGCTTCAGCCTCGCCGCTCTCTATGGCTCGCTGCTGCTGCTCAGAAAGTTCGCGCTGCTTTGGTCCCTGGGCTCGGCCTTTGCGCTGGGGGCTGCGGGCTTCCTACGGGGCCCGAGTCGTCTCCTGGGTGAGCCTGACCGCCGTGGCCTGGCCCTTCTTTACTTGGGCTCTGTGGGCGGCACCCTCTATGCTGCACTCGGTCTCCGGAGCACCTTGCTCACCACTCTGGGCGCCGGCATCCAGTTGGTGGCCGGTGGCGCCTATTTGCTGGCCTCTCTGCCTGGGGGCGCCGCCGGACTGCGCTACGTCGGCGGGTTCTTGACCGGTTTTGTGCGGCGGCGTGTGTCGAAAACGCTCCCCGTGTGAGGGCGGCTGTTGAGCTGAGCCCCTCTCCTGGATGGATGCTTGTGGGGGAAGAAAGCTGATGTCTATGCAGTGGGGTCCTGAGACCTGCTGTAAGCTAGTGCATGGCACAGGATACAATCCCAAAAACCGGTGGAAGGAAAACATCCAATTCTTCCTTCCATAGACGTGCTTGTCTCAGTTCCAGAAGGGTTGCCATGTTTTGGGTCTGATTTAGCAAAAGTAATTTTGTATCGTATGTTTTTTGTCCTTTTCCTATGATCGCTCTTTACTGTTTTAACATTGATAGATTAAAGGGCAGGGGGGCTGTATTCCAGACTGTGTTCCCGTATGTTTTTGCACTAATCACCTGGGCTCATAACATTAAAAACAACAACAACACTATTCTGAATAATGTTCTACTGTAGTAGCCCTCCTTAATTGTCTGTGTCCTATAATTATTCGTTAGCCGATGCAATCTAAATTTGGTATACGCGACACAATTTTAAAGAAACTGTATAGCATCTTATTAGAAAAAGATGAAGTGCTAATATCTAATCTTGAAGATAATACCATTCCTCCAGGATTTGTATTAAAAGTTTCTACAACCTTTAAAAAAAAATGAACAGAATATGAACAGAATGTTTCTGATATCTAAAGTGATGTTGGGAGGATTTCTAGCTTTCCAATGATTTTGATTGCAGTGCTCCAATAATACTTGTTAATGCAGTTATTCAGATTAGGCAGTAATGTACCTGCTCTCTCCCTAACGGGGCTCACTGTTCCCATTTTTCTGTCACTGCCTTGAATACCGTGTGCCAAAAAGAGTCCAATAGACCCCTTTTATAGCATGCAACATAATGGTTGCTGAACTTGCACAGTTGCCTACATTCTTTGTTTCCCTAATGCTCAGTTACTGCTATGGAGCCCACCAAGAGTAGAGCTGTAGCTTGTTTAATGGTCATATAGCTGGTCCTGAGCCAGCATCCGCATACCCTCGCACCGCTGCAGAAGGGCATGTGAGTGGCACACAAAGCATTAGTGTTCATGGTGCCCACGGTATTCTTGGACCTGCGAATAATTGTTCTCGCTTTCTCCTTCACCTAGTTGCCTTGGCTCGCCTGGCTGTTCTCATTTCTTCCAGTACGTGAGCCAGATGCGGCAGGGCAAGGGAAGAAATGCTGTCGATGCAGACCGTATCTAGCGGCCCAGACGAGCCTGATCTCGTCAGAGCATGCAAATCGGTTCAGAGCCGGGAAGCTAAGCAGGGTTGGTACTTGGATGAGGATGTGCACAGTGACAGCCCCAGGTTTTTTTGCCCACTAGGTGAGGATACATTCTGGCGTGCCCCCCCCCCATGTGAGGCGAGCACCGGAGCTGCAGCGGGGGGCACAGAACAGCTACTCTCGAGCTGCAGCAACAGCCGTACTCAAGCGTCGCTCATGGCCTCCTCGTTGGGCGGCCTCGCAGCGCCCTCTCCCCCCTCCTCTTCGGCATGTGGGAGCCACCGGCGGTTACTGCGTGTGTGCGAGCATAGCTCGGAGCTGTTGGTCGCCCGTACGCCTCCTTCTCTTTCTGTCTGGGGGGCTGCAAAGAGGGGAGTCTCTTGCCGGGGACGGAGCAAGAACCCGGCAAGGGAGGCTTCCTGTGCGGGGCAAGGAGGGGACGAGGCCGGTCAGAATGGCGCCCTCGTCGAGCCGTCACCCTAGGCGACAGTCTAAAATTTAACAATAATGGACCGGCCCTGCCTGTGCGGAGGATGGGAAAGGCAAACTACGTCTCCTTATCTCATACACAGAGAGCCCCATGGAGTCACTGCTCACTTCTTCAGATACATCTGACAGTCGATGTAATTAGCACGGGATAGAACATCGACTGTCAGATGTATCTGAAGAAGTGAGCAGTGACTCCCGAAAGCTCATCCCTTCCCTCAAATGTTGTTAGTTTTTAAGCCTTTAAAGTGCTCCTTTAAAGTACTGCCAACCTAGCAGTTCGAAAGCAAGAAATTGCAAGTAGATAAATAGGTACCTTTTCAGTGCGAAGGTAACAGTGTTCCGTGCACCTCGGCATCTAGTCATGACCACGGAAATGTCTTCAGACAGCGCTGGCTCTTCGCCTTTGAAACGGAGATGAGCACCGCAACCCTAGAGTCGGATTCGACTGGCTTTCAAGCAAGGGGACCTTTACTAAAGTGCTCCTAGATTATTGCTCTTTCCTACCGATACTGCTATGGACTAACAGGGTGCTTCTGGGGCCATTGTGAAGGGCTGCTATTAACTTTTAAGGCCTTAAATGGTTTTGGACCAAGCACCAGTGGAGCCAGTTTGGTATAGTGGCAGACTCTTCTTCGTTCTGCTAATGCAAGGATGCTCCTGGTCAGATGTCTGACCGTTTCCAAACGCGTCGCCATGTTAATTATTGAATTGACGAAAATGTTTATCAGCTCCCTTTTCCAGAAGATAGTTTTTCAGTTAAACTGAGGTAATGTCTTCGTGGCCCAAGACAGGTTTGAACTCAAAAATCTTACTGTATGAAGGAGACATTTCCTCCCAGATACTGAGAGCCAGTGTGGTGTCGTGGTTAAGTGCGCGGACTCTAATCTGGGAGAACCGGGTTTGATTCCCCACTCCTCCACTCGCATCTGGCTGGATGACCTTGGGCAAGCCGTAGTTCTGATAAGAGCTGTCCTTGGAAAAAGAGCAGTTTCTGTCAAGAGCTCGCTCAGCCCCACCTCCCTCCCAGGGTGTCTGATGTGGGGAGGGGGAGGGAAAGGAGCTTGTAAGCTGCTCTGAGACTCCTTTTGGGTAGTGAAGGGCGGGGCATAAATCCAATCTCTTCTTCTTAACAATCATGTTTGTAGTTCTGAGTCCTAATGCTACTGAAACTGGCCATTTTGTCGAAAGGGTAGAGTGTATATCCTACAGCATAACTAAAAGCCAACAATCTTTTTCACTCCTAAAATAGGAGACTTCTTCATTCTGTCAGTGCCAAAGCGACATTGTTAGCCTTAAGAAAAAAATGTATCTTTTCTTGTATTTTCTGAACAAAGTGGATTTTCTGTAGACCATGCAAACTGACAATGGAATAGGAAATGATCCTTCCTAAGCCCTTTTGGCAAATGAAATCTTTCTGATAACTCATTTTTGGAGGTAAAACAAATACCGTATATGCAGTATTGTAGGCCCAATCTAGAATAAGGCTCAGCAATAAGAAGACAGTCAGGATTCAAAATGATCTAGATAGTCTGGAACAGTGGGCTGAGACAAATAAAATGAATTTCAATAGAGAAAAATGTAAAGTCCTACACTTGGATAAAAAAAAAATCAAAGGCATAGATATAGAATGGGAGGGACTTGGCTTGACAGCAGCTCATGTGAAAGGGATCTAGGTGTTCTGGTTGATCACAAGCTAAACATGAGCCTGCAGTGCGATGTGGCTGTGAAGAAAGCTAATGCAATCTTAGGATGCATAAACAGAAGCATTGTGTCCAGATCACGGTGTCAGACTCCCATAGCCTCAACGAAGCACACACTTGTAGAAAAGGTTTTACTTTAATTGAAGCAATAGGTGCATAACAGGATCACTGTTCAGAATGAGGGATAAACATGGAGCCCAAGAAATTATAGTGAATTCAAAAAGCTGAGGCCCAATTGCGGGATTTCCCGTGCGCGCCATTGAGCCTGGGAAGCAACGCATCTAAGTAATCATAACATATTCGCTTCTCATGGATAGTACCATGAGATCACACAAGCTACTACCCGCCAGAGATACGGATGTTCCTGCAAATAGGCAAATTAAGCGCATCAACAGGCATACATAGGAAAGTGAAAGCAGACAAGCGCATACATAGATACCCTGTTACCCCGAAAATAAGACCTACCCCAAAAATAAGTCCTAGCAGGATTTCTATGCATTTGTGGTAGAAGTCTTAGTGTGTCTTCTTGAGAAAAAATAAATATAAGACAGTGTTTTATTTTCGGGGAAACACGGTACAGAATAGAAAAACACATTGGCAGCTTGCTGACACACGGGAGGTGGTAGTTCCGCTCTATTCTGCTATGGTCAGGCCTCACCTGGAGGACTGTGTCCAGTTTTGGGCACCACATTTTAGGAAGGAGGTCAACAAGCTCGAGCGTGTCCAGAAGAGGGCAACCAGGACGGTGAGAGGGTTGGAATCCGAGTCTTATGAGGAAAGGCTGAAAGAGTTGGGTCTGTTTAGCCTGGGAAAGAGAAGGCTTAGAGGGGACACGATTGCAGTCTTCAAGTATTTGAAGGGCTGTCATGTAGAAGATGGAGCGGATCTATTCTCTCTTGCTCCGGATTGCAAGACTAGATCTCATGAGTGGGAATTACAAGGGAGTCGTTATTGGCTAAATATCAGGAGAAACTTCCTAACTGTAAGAGTAGTTGAGCAGTGGAAAAGTCTGCCTTGGGAGGTGATGGATGCTCCTTCGCTGGACGTTTTCAAGCAGAGGCTGGACGACCATCTTCCGAGTATGTTGTAGGTATGTAGGGCTATCTTTCGGCTATGCTCCTGCAGAGTGCAGGGGGTTGGACTAGATGACCTGCAAGGTCCCTTCCAACTCTAACATTCTATGATTCTATGACTTGTACAGTAAATGTCTTTGGAACAAAGGAGCTGACAAAGTAAGAAAAAATGGTTCAAATGAAAGAACCAACCACATTTACATATCTTGAGACTGAACTGCTGTTTACAGACCCAATAAAAGGTGACTAATACCTAAAATATTTTTGCTGTCATTTTTCATTCTCTTACTTGGTCAAAATCAGCAATTTTGGACAACGCTGTCCACCTTTTTCAGGCATAGAATCATACCGCAAATACCACCGAAATGCCGTTAAGTCTCCAGTGCCCTTTTCCCCTCAAAGGGAACCAACCTGGGAACGCCACTAGCCTCTGGGAGTTCTCACCACTTGAGGAAGCGGGGTGCTTGAAGCAAAACAAAGTGCCGGTCAGCGCTCTTATTAAATAGAACCTTGGTGCCCCACTGGAGCGTCCTGACTTTAGGCCAAGACTGAATTTAAACAAGACATATGTACTCTTCTGTGGGGGTTTGCACCAGCATGGCACCCTCGGGGAAACCGGGCTGCTGCCTGTGCAAGGAAGCCATGAGGCACGCCAAGCCCTAACCCAGCGTGGCAGGCGTAGTGGCTTTGGACACGTAGCGGGCCACTTTAAAAGCATGCTTGTGTGACCGTGGAACCCCGTGGGGAGTGTGCTTTGCCATTGCCTCAGCCAGCGTTGCAGCCTGGGGAACTCAGGCAGGGGGTGTGTGTGGCTTATCTCAGAAGAACCTCGAAGAACGTCCCACAGAACACTCTGGGCCTGCTGCCATTGCTGATCAGGTCCAACGCACAGCTCCCAAAGGGTACCTGATGTACTGGCAGAAATGACTCTCCGAGCAGCCTGCGGAGGGCCGGACTTGCACCCCTGTTCAGCTCAGCTGAGGAGGTGACCAGTCAGGAGGGAAAGGGGGGCTCTGTTCAGCTCCAGAGTAGCTTCTTTCCTACAACATTTTTGCTAGCAGAAAGGGCTCGGGCTGCATGTTTCTCGCTGTCCACCTTTTTCAGGCATAGAATCATACTGCAAATACCACCGAAATGCCGTTAAGTCTGAGCCAGTGCCCTTTTCCCCTCAAAGGGAACCAACCTGGGAACGCCACTAGCCTCTGGGAGTTCTCACCCCTTGAGGAAGTGGGGTGCTTGAAGCAAAACAAAGTGCCGGTCAGCGCTCTTATTAAATAGAACCTTGGTGCCCCACTGGAGCGTCCCGACTTTAGGCCAAGACTGAATTTAAACAAGACATATGTACTCTTCTGTGGGGGTTTGCACCAGCATGGCACCTCGGGGAAACCGGGCTGCTGCCTGTGCAAGGAAGCCATGAGGCACGCCAAGCCCTAACCCAGCGTGGCAGGCGTAGTGGCTTTGGACACGTAGCGGGCCACTTTAAAAGCATGCTTGTGTGACCATGCAACCCCGTGGGGAGAGTGCTTTGCCGTTGCCTCGGCCAGCGTCGCAGCCTGGGGAACTCAGGCGGGGTGTGTGTGTGGCTTGTCACAGAAGGACCTCGAAGAAGAACGTCCCACAGAACACTCTGGGCCGGCTGCCATTGCTGATCAGGTCCAACGCACAGCCCCCAAAGGGTACCTGATGTACTGGCAGAAATGACTCTCCGACCAGCCTGCGCTGGGCCGGGCTTGCACCCCTGTTCAGCTCAGCTAAGGAGGTGACCAGTCGGGAAAGAAAGGGGGGCTCTGTTCAGCTCCAGAGTGCTGCAAGGGTGGACGAGGGGCTTCCGGCTTCTTTCCTGCAACATTTTTGCCAGCAGAAAGGGCTCGGGCTGCATGTTTCTGCTGGCAAAAATGGCCCAGGAGGGAAGCCTTGAGTGAAGGTTGCAGGGGTTCACCAAAGAACGACAGGTCACAAAATCTGCAGAAGCTGTGTATAGCTGTCTTGGCTTCCCAGCGTATTTATTAAGAAAAAACTTCTCCCTTTCCTCCTCCCTCCCCTCTCATACATCACGAGCATACTATGGAATGTGTTATGCAGACAGCGCACTCTCTTATCTTCCCCGGCTCTCTGCCAAGTGACTTCATTATTATGAAGTCAGCAGATGTTACCTTGTGCAATTAGCACTCACACACTCGTTCCCAATCTCCAGGCAGGAGAAGTGAATCTCCGGGTTTGTCACGCAGAGAACACTGTTCCTACACTTGAGCCCCTCCCCCCCGAGCACTTCAGAACCGACCAGAGCAACAGAGCACTTTTAAGGTGAGTTCCCCTGTTCGCATGAGTGACTGCGATCTGGGTCCAGCACCTCCGATCCACCTTGTGCAACATGTGACATCGAGTTTGGACCCAGTTCTCTCCCATTTCTCATCTGAGCCGTCCCATCTGAGCCAGTTTGGTGTAGTGGTTCGGGGTGTGTGTGTGGCTTGTCACAGAAGGACCTCGAAGAAGAACGTCCCACAGAACACTCTGGGCCGGCTGCCATTGCTGATCAGGTCCAACGCACAGCCCCCAAAGGGTACCTGATGTACTGGCAGAAATGACTCTCCGACCAGCCTGCGCTGGGCCGGGCTTGCACCCCTGTTCAGCTCAGCTAAGGAGGTGACCAGTCGGGAAAGAAAGGGGGGCTCTGTTCAGCTCCAGAGTGCTGCAAGGGTGGACGAGGGGCTTCCGGCTTCTTTCCTGCAACATTTTTGCCAGCAGAAAGGGCTCGGGCTGCATGTTTCTGCTGGCAGAACCAGCCAGCAGGGACAACCACCAAGCATTTTTTTTAAAGATTTTATTAGAAGATAAATCAAGTATACATAAACAAGATTGAGTGAAGGTTGCAGGGGTTCACCAAAGAACGACAGGTCACAAAATCTGCAGAAGCTGTGTATAGCTGTCTTGGCTTCCCAGCGTATTTATTAAGAAAAAACTTCTCCCTTTCCTCCTCCCTCCCCTCTCATACATCACGAGCATACTATGGAATGTGTTATGCAAACAGCGCACTCTCTTATCTTCCCCGGCTCTCTGCCAAGTGACTTCATTATTATGAAGTCAGCAGATGTTACCTTGTGCAATTAGCACTCACACACTCTAGTTCCCAATCTCCAGGCAGGAGAAGTGAATCTCCGGGTTTGCCACGCAGAGAACACTGTTCCTACACTTGAGCCCCTCCCCCCCGAGCACTTCAGAACAAGAGAGAGCTGCAGGTATGTGCCGGGATAAACCCGGGACTCAAAAGGACAGGAGCAGAAGGCACAGCTTGGTGTAGGTAGAAAGGGAGGAGCAGACTCCCCCCCACCCCGGACAGCTAGCATGGAGAGACAGCACGGTGCCGGATGTGACATGGGGCAGATTCCCACACACAGTACGGGGTGGGGCCCAACTACATTAGGCGGCCGTGTCTTCTTTGGCTGGCTCCTCATACGGAGGGGGCCCTTGTGGATGCGGCGCTTCCGGATCCCCGACTGGGACGTAGCCCTCCTCATTGTTAGCCTGCAAATAAAAGAGGAAGCGTAAAGAGGAGTCGCTGTTCGGGAAGGAGACAAAACGCCCGGGGCTGGCTCAGGGCCCGGCCTCCTGCCCCTCAGAGTCCTAGCTTAGCTGAGGCAGGGCCCGCCACGTCAAGAGGGCCTGGACAAACTTGGGGACCCTCACAGTTCACGGCAATCTCTCCTGGGAAGGTATGCGAAGGCCTGAAAGCCACGCCCTCGACTTAGGGTCGCCAGCCTCCGGGTGGGGCCTGGGGATCTCCCGCTTTTACAACTGATCTCCAGCTGACGGAGATCAGCTCCCCCGGAGAAAATGGCTGCCTTGAAGGGTGGACTCTGTGGCATTGGACCATGCAAAGGCCCCTCCCCTCCTCAAACCCTGCCCTCTCCCGGCTCCACCCCCAAAGTCTCCAGGTATTTTTCCAACCCAGACCTGGCAACCCTACCTCGACTTCCCAAAGGATCCCACATCCTCCCTCCCCGCCCGCCACGCGCCCTCTCCAAATACCCGCAGGCTACAGCAGAGCGTGCGCAGGCCGTATCCAAAGCAGAAGAGGGCGATTCCCAGGGCAGCCACGGAGAAAATCAGCAGCAGGATCTGAACGCCACTGAAAATGTCCTGGGGAGGAAAAGCGGGAAAGGATTGGCTTTCGGAAGGCCCACGAGAGTCCCTCTCCAACACCTGCCTCCGCCTCGTCTACTCGCACCAGGCTCTTGTGAGGGACATCCCGTGGACGGGCAGAGGCTCGTGGACCAAATCTGGAAGGTCAGAGCCTTTGACTCGGCACGTGCAGCAGGAGCCATGAGGTCGCTAACCTGGTCTTGCTGAGTTTGCAAGCTAACCAAGGGCTCGAGCACTTTTCAGCTGTCAATGAACTCTGCTTAGAGTTATTTTCATCTTGGAGAGCTGACATAAGAGACGCCAATGTTGGATCAGGCCAGTGGCCCACCCAGTCCAACACTCTGTAAGCAGAAGAGGGCGATTCCCAGGGCAGCCACGGAGAAAATCAGCAGCAGGATCTGAACGCCACTGAAAATGTCCTGGGGAGGAAAAGCGGGAAAGGGTTGGCTTTCGGAAGGCCCACGAGAGTCCCTCTCCAACACCTGCCTCCGCCTCGTCTACTCGCACCAGGCTCTTGTGAGGGACATCCCGTGGACGGGCAGAGGCTCGTGGACCAAATCTGGAAGGTCAGAGCCTTTGACTCGGCACGTGCAGCAGGAGCCATGAGGCCGCTAACCTGGTCTTGCTGAGTTTGCAAGCTAACCAAGGGCTCGAGCACTTTTCAGCTGTCCATGAACTCTGCTTAAAGTTACTTTCATCTTGGAGAGCTGACATAAGAACATAAGAGACGCCAATGTTGGATCAGGCCGAAGGCCCATCCAGTCCAACACTCTGTCTCACACAGTGGCCAGAAATATCTGGTGCCATCAGGAGGTCCAGCAGTGGGGCCAGGACATTAGAAGCCCTCCCACTGTTGACCCCCCCCAAGCACCAAGAAGACTGAAATAGCTACACAAAGATTAGCTGAATACTTTTAAATACGAGGCCGAGACTGGCCTTATTTTGCTATATCAGAGGTCACTTATATGGACACGCTGATTGTTCATTATCTCATATTTCGTTATCAGCCAACCAGTTATCTAGGTAATAGTCACATGATTAAGATAGACTAGATTTAGCAAAAGATAAGACTGATGTTTATCTATAAAAATGCGGTCCTCTGACCAGCCATTCAGAGTTCTCTGGATGGAAGTCTCGGACGAAGACTAGATGAGATTCCTGGGCTCTTGACAATCCTAAAAGCGGTGAGACAAAAACCTGAAACCTGATTTGCTTTTAGACTATTATTTAACTCGGTGCGATAAAGCAACTCTAGAACTTTCAATAATGTTTGCATTTAACTTCACACTAATCGTAGCATGCTTCCTGGGCCCCCCCCCCCCCGTCTTGCTCAATAAAAAGAACAATTTCTTATCTCCATAGAAAATAAACGTTTCTACAGGTTCTCTGACTGGCTTACTGGTTACATTTCAAAGATCTGAACTTACTCCCATTACTCTTGTGTATTATCAGAATTAAATGTCGATAACCACCCTTCTTTAATAGATAAATCCTGGAGAACTCGGTGACCCCTGGAGAAATCAGTTCCCAAAGCAGTCATTCAAAGGAATAAAAGTTTATTGAGACATTGATAGGATCCAGGCTCTTAACATTTCTGTGTTAAAACTGGGGGGAAACGCGCAAAGCAAGCAATTATACCAAAATCAGGCAGGACCCTAATTGCCCGGGGCCAATCACACCTAAGCTAAAGGCCCGCCGAAATAACGGCCTATAGTTCCCAGGGGAAAGATGATACCAGTCACGACTGGGGCTCAAGGTGACATGTCTGAGCCGAAGAAGATCGCTAGAAGCAACAGCAAAGCAGCCAGAAACGAAAGTATACATTCTTCTCACCACCCCAACGTCCCCATGCAGGGTTACCACTAAAAATTTAATCTTTCATTTCCCTGACTTTCCCTGACC
>NW_015172128.1:129813-131680 GCF_001447785.1 Gekko japonicus | reverse complement strand
GGTTGATTGTATGTATGTAAATAATAAAACAATTGGGATGATGGCTTAACTTAGGGGGGAGGAATTGTAATGTATTGAAATGATTACATGAATCACCTCATAGGACTCCCATGTTAAGCTTCGAGCCAGACCAGGGCTCCTCTGAGCGAACTTCCTATTGGTCGCTTCGTAACAGCGACCAATCAGAACGATACCATTCCCTAGGAGGGAAAGACTCCCATTGGTCTTTATTCTAGCAATCTCATTGGTTGTTATTTGTAAATAGGCGTGGCTACATTAGCCCGGTTATGTTTAAAAGGAGCATAAGCTCCCACTGTTTTCTGTTCTGGTTTCTTACTGAGTTAGTGCTTGTTCGTTACTTCAAATAAAGCTGAATCACTTGCTGAATCACTCTACGAGTCCTTTGTTAGCGCGATCTAACAAGTCACACAGTCGAGTCCGACTCTCCGCGACCCCATGGACCAGATCACGCCAGGCCCTCCGGTCTTCCGCCGTCCTCTGAAGTTGGCTCAGTTTCATGTTCCTTGCATCGATGACACTGTCTAACCATCTCATCCTTTGCCGTCCCCGTCTTCTTTGACCTTCAATCTTTCCCAGCATCAGGGTCTTCTACTCCAGTGAGTGCTCCCTTCTCATTGGGTGGCCAAAGTATTTGAGCTTCAGTTTCATTATCTGGCCTTCCAGGGAACAGTCAGGGTTGATTTCTTTTAGGATTGACTGATTTGATCTCCTTGCAGTCCAAGAGACTCTCAGCCGCACGAGCAGCAGGAAAACCACAAAATCCTGCCTGTGTCTTCTCTGCTTGGCAACTGCTCTCCAGGGCTTTAGGTAGATGACTTTTCATGTCACCTTCTACCTGATCCTTTTAAATGGAGATGCCGGAGACAGAACCTGGGACGTCCTGCATGCAAAGTCTCTCTCCCCAAGACTTCCTCTCTTCAGCACTTGAAGTCCTTTGTTTTTGTTTTGTTTTAAAGGAGGAGAGGACATACTTTTCCCGAATCAGCAAAGCCTTCCCTTCTGACACAAGCCTCTCCCTGACTTTTCTTTACATTTCGATGGTTACAGAATCCGTGATGAAGCCAACTGTGGCTAACGCCGTTGTTGAGCTAAAAGGGGGAAGAATTGCTCCACAAGATTCCAGATCGAACAGTCTAACATCACCCAAAACCGCCGTTCAAATATGACACCAGCGTTGCAAATGATGTCACAGTCCTGGACGCCAACACCAGGATTTTCTTTTATTCAGTCATCCTTCCCGCCACGTCGGTTGGAGCGCCTCCGCCCAAAAGAGCCAGACATTTGTAAAGGCAGATAACATGATTCACGTCGCCTGTCATATCTCAGAATATACTGAGGCAGACTGCCTGTCGTTCAAACACAAGCAAGGCCCAGGCAGGGCATTTTAAAGTTTGGTCTTCCAAAGGCACCCTAGAGGAGAATCCAAGAGCCAAAGAGGAATAACAGTCGCCTCAGTACCCCTAACACAGTGAAGGACAAGAACTTGGGGCTTGCTTTCCTCTAACTGCCGCTAAGGGTGACTAAACCCCCTCAGTCTTCTTGTCTCGGCCTCACCCCAAGCTGACATACAACAGGCAGTCCTAGAGTCTTTTGTTGCTGGGACCCCCCCGGTGGCCAACTTTCCTGATAACGATGGGAGAGCTGCTGCCAGCGAAGCAACGGCACGGTTATCGCATGGAGCTTCCACCCTGCTTGTTGCTTGGAACCACAACATTTTGAGAAGACGGCCATCTTGGCCCAACGCAGGGTTCATTTCCTGCCGGAGCGCACAGGAGCGGAGCTCCGGCAGTAAAGAGCCCAGGGGGCGGGCACATGCAACAAGCCCCGCCCCCTGCTCCCAGCAGCC
>NW_015172128.1:123910-129636 GCF_001447785.1 Gekko japonicus | reverse complement strand
CTCAGTCAGAGCAAGAAGCAGCCAGGTAAGTTGAGGAGCCCCCAGCTTACCGGTCCAAAACAGTCCAGTGGCACCTTTAAGACCAAGTTTTATTCAGGTACAAGCTCTCCCTCCTCTGCGAGGACAGATCTGCGCATTCCCCGCCCCCATAGCTAGCAATCCAAAACAGACCAGTGGCATCTTTAAGACCAAGTTTTATTCAGGTACAAGCTCTCCCTCCTTTGCAAGGAGAGATCTGCACGTCCCCCCCACCCCCAATAGCTAGCAATCCAAAACAGTCCAGTGGAGCCTGAGCGGTGGGTGTTGCCTTCTGACACACTTCCGGTGATGTCAGGGGGTGTGGCATATGCAAATGAGTTACGCTAATGAGTTGTGCTAGTGAGCTCCTGCACCTCTTTTTCTACGAAATGACACCTGGTCCAAGGCAAAAATCCCAGAACTGAATCTACACAGCACCTCTTCTCAGGATCAGCCCCAATTCATACAAGAGATCATTCAAGTTTTTTTGGGTTCCCCTTAACCCGCCATCATGCTGGATGTTCGGAGGGGACAAAAGGCCTTCAGGGCTTTCAATTCCCCCCCCCCTCCCCTCTTTTAAACGTCCAGCCTATGAAAGGGTTTTCATTTTTGAATATTTTGAAGAGTATCTTCACAGAGCAATGAGCCACGGGAAAAGCGCTAAGGCTACTTGGCAGAAGCAACTGCATCAACGGAGGAAGTGAAATAATTTTGAGAGGAAGCGTTTTAAAGTCACACATGCGGATCAGCTTTCCCTCTTAATTATGCCATCCTTGACTATTCATTTTCTCTGTCTCTCTCTCTCTCTCTCTCTCTCTCTCTCTCTCTCTCTCTCTCTCTCTCTCATGTGCTGCAAAAGTCTCAGATTTCACTGCTCTGGTGGGTGAATGAGAGCTCTCTCTTTCTTACAGCCCATTTCTCTCGAGTGAGCTGTGGCCTGCCTGAACGATCTCACGCATTGCAGACACATTGCTCAAAGCCTGGATTCAGGACTTGCCTTGCACACAGTCTTACTCAGAGACATCCTAGATGCATGTGTTTCACTGTACAAGGAACGGACAGTACAGTCCTTCAGTGTGCTGTGAGTACCCAACCCTGCAGACGGTATTTCCATATATTCTGTTCCAGTATTTCCACGAGGAAAGGCAAGATATAAGTAGATAAATAGGTACCACTTTGGTGGAAGGTAACAGCGTTCCGTGTGCCTTGGTGTTTAGTCATGCCGGCCAAATGACCACGGAAACGTCTTCGGACAGCGCTGGTTCTTCGGCTTGGAAACGGAGATGAGCACCGCAACCCTAGAGTCGGACTCGACTGGCTTTCGAGCAAGGGAAACCTTTACTTTTACCTTACAGGGAAACTGGGTTGGACACACCTCTGCTGGGTAGGAATTATTAGGAAAGGGAATGAGAACTAAACGGCCAGTATAGGGTCGGATCCAGGCTGCATTGGCAATGTCCACCGATTCTCCCTTCCCACTACAGACCCCGTGTTATATTGTTCCTCAGGGTCCCTGTGACGTCCCCTTAACTGGGGAGGTCTGGTTTCCCTTTAAAGTGTTCTTTATGTTTTGTTTTACTGTGTATATCCGGCTGCCACCAGGAAATTTAAGGCTTTCCAAACCTTTATATTACAATATTTCTATCACTGGGTAGGTAGGTCGTTTTTTAGGCTTTCAAGGTTCTAATGTGGTCCTGGGAAGTATTTCTTTCAGAACTGATATCTTAAATAAAAGTAGATTTATTGATATAATTCGTAAATAATATGGTAGAACACTGTAACTAGAAATGGGTAAATACTAAACAATTGCTTTGGTGTTTCACACACTTTTCCCTTCACTGTCAGGGATCTTGGCATGTAACTTTGTAACACTAACTCAAGGTCATATAAGTTCACTATTTCTCTCCAGGACATACAGGCTTTCCTAAACTTTGTCTTCAATTACTTTCATTTACATTTTACTATTCTCTCAGAACAACCTCAGCTGTTCTTAACTGCACACACACAGACTGCTTCCCTCAGACTTCAGAACGAACTAACTTATCAACTGTCTTTATCAACTGTCCAACCTCAAACTGTCACTCCTGAAGGACATACCCATTCATCCACTCAGAAACCCTTTCTAAAACCCCTCCCCCTCTCTGTCAATCACCAATCACACCACACTTGTCTCTTCAAGCACTCTAGTCCATCACACAGCCATGCAGCCAAACTTTTAAAGAGACACACACACATATAAAGCAAGGAATCATTACAGTCCCCCAGAAGCAGAATTTTGTGGAGATCAGTGGGCTGCAGTAGGATCGCAGAGGCAGGGAAGTTCCATTTCACCGGTGGAAAATCTTGCCAGGATACAGCCCATGGTGGTGGAAAGTGCCAACTTATGGAGCCCCCCCCTTGCCCCCGCCGGGTTTACAAGGCAAGAGATGAACAGAGGTGGTTTTCCATTGCCTGCCTCTGCAAACTTCCTTGGAGGTCTCCCATCCAGATACTAACCAGGGTTAACTCTGCTCGGCTTCCGAGATCTCCGTGAGATCCACCTAGCCTGGGCCGTCCAGGTCAGGTTGATCCGGCCCACAGAGAGGTGAAATCCCCAGGAATTTTGGAGCCGTTGTGAAGGGGCTGCCTCAGCACACACCACACACACACCCAGGACCTGCAGTGGCCCCGGAGCCAAGAGAGAAGGGGGCTCGCTATCCCACTTGTTCCTCCTGACCCCCGGTGCTTTGCAAGGCAAGGGACCTTCAGAGGTGGTTCTCGATTCCCTGCGTCTGCATAGCAGCCCTGGGACTTCCCTGGTGGTCTCCCAGTCAAGCACTCGCCAGGGCCGACCCTGCTTAGCATAAGTGCCTTGTGAAGGTCCCGTTGAAATTCTGCTTGCAGCTGAAGGCAAAAAGAAGTCACTCCCATGTGGAAGCGGATCTCTGCAAAGGAGAACAGCACGGAAAATACGCCACAAACTAGAAGAAGAAGAGAAGAGATTGGATTTATACCCCGCCCTTCACTCGGAGTCTCAGAGCGGCTAACAAACTCCTTCCCCTCCCCACAACGGACACCCTGTGAGGTCGGTGGGGCTGAGAGAGCTCTGACAGAAGTGCTCTTTCAAGAACAGCTCTGACAGAACTATGGCTTGCCGAAGGTCATCCAGCAGGTGCAAGTGGAGGAGGAGTGGGGAATCAAACCCGGTTCTCCCAGATTAGAGTCCACGGACTTCACCACGACACCAAAAGAAGAAGGAAGATGGAAGAAAGGAGGGGAAGGAGGAGAAGAAGAAGAGACTGGATTTATACCCTGCCCTTCACTTGGAGTCTCAGAGGGGCTTACAAACTCCTCTCCCTTCCCCTCCCCACAACAGACACCCTGTGAGGTGGGTGGGGCTGAGAGAGCTCTTGACACAAACGGCTCTTTTTCAAGGACAGTTGTGCCAGAGCTTGTGACTGACCCAAGGTCACACCAGCAGCTGCATGTGGAGGAGTGGGGAATCAAACCCGGTTCTCCCAGATTAGAGTCCGCGCACTTAACCACGACACCAAACTACTAGCAAGCACCATCAATACTCAGATTTACAGACGACAGAGGAAGAACCCCTGGACTGAATTCTGGAGACAGAGAGCGAGCGGATGAAACAAAGATACTGGAAAGGATACGGGAAAGGACACTCCCCATATTTCTACGTAGCTTTTCCCAGTCTGTAGTATGAACCACGCGGCGGCGGCTGCCTCTTTCGCAACAGACTGTAAGGCTGACTGTAGCTACCCAAACACGGTAAATTACTTTTCTTGGGAATTTTTCTTAAAACAGGTTAACAAGATGAAATCAACTGCTTTCTACTAGGACCCCTCAGGCAGGTAAACAGATTCCCTGCTGTTTTCTTTCTTTGGAGAGAAATAGGCATCTCATGAAGGGAAGTTTGACACTCAAAAGTTTATACCCCAAAAATGTTGTTAGTCTCTAGGATGCTACTGGATTCGAATGCAGCTCTTCTCCCTCATGCCAACACGGTTGCCCTCCTGAAGAAATCGACTAGAGATTTTGGGGAGCCTGCACGGCCATCGACGCCGATTCATTAACAAGAGGGGCAAATCACAAGCCGCTTAAAACGGCTCCAAAGCCACAGAGAGCAAAGCAGCTTTTATCATCTCCCCACAATGGAAAGGAAGGAGGTTGGCTCCAGTGTGGCGAAGTTATCACATAGTTAGGGCGATTTCTCACTAGAAGTGCCTGCAGCACAGCCGCCGTTTGCCCCGACACAAACATGTCAATTTCACACCCGAAACTCCGGGGTTGCATTTTGACTCGGGGCTTCGCCTGATTTCCTCCGCAGTTTCGTGATCCTGGTTTTTGAGGATCATGAAACTGTGGAGGAAATCGGGCGAAGCCGCGGGTCAAATGCAGCCCCGCAGCCTCAGGTGTGAAATTGACATGTTTGTGTTGGGCAAACAGCGCTGCGAGGCAGCTCTAGTGAGAAATCGCCCTTAGAGTCTACGTGATGTAGGAATGGACAGCCACCTCTCCGTGCATCCTAGAATTCTTCATTAGTAAAGGTAAAGGTTTCCCTTACTCGAAAGCCAGTCGAATCTGACTCTAAGGTGCGGTGCTCATCTCCGTTTCCAAGCCACAGAGCCAGCGCTGTCCGAAGACATTTCTGTGGTCATGTGGCCAGCATGGCTAGACGCCGAGGCACACGGAACGCTGTTCCCTTCCCACCGGTCCCTATTTATCTACTTGCAATTTCTTGCTTTCAAACGGCTAGGCTGGCAGGAGCTGGGGCCAGGGACGGGAGCGCACTCCAACATGTGGCACTCGGGTCTCGAACTGCTGAACTACCGACCTTCCGGTCTGCAGTTATATTGCCGATATCTGATAAAGGGACCTTTGACTCCCAAAAGGTCATACCCCAAAAAATCTCATAGGTCTTCAAGGTGCTACTGGACTCCAGTTTACCTCTTCTATTGCAGACCAGCATGGCTTGCCTCTGAAACTCTTATTTTGCTGGGAGAACCTTCATTTCTGGCAAGAAGATCCCTAGGAGCAGGGCTATTTTGGGGGCAGGAACGCACAGGAACAGAGTTCCGGCTGGCTCCTGAGTTGGCCACGCCCAGCAGGAGCTCATTAGCATAATAGGCCACACCCAACATCAGAAACTCATTAGGATTGGCTACATTAGGGGTGTGTGGCCTAACATGCAAAGGAGTTCCTGCTACAAAAGAAGCCCTGGGTTTTGACAACAAACAAGGTAAACAGAATAAGAAGGGAAAAGGGGTGTGTGGCTGGATGACCACACTTCTGGTAACATGGGGGTGCGGCCTAATGTGCGAATGAGCTGTGCTGTCAGGGGTTTGGCCTAATATGCTAATGAGTTTCTGTTGTTGGGTGTGGCCTATTGTGCTAATGAGTTCCTGCTGGGCTTTTTCTACACAAAGAGCCCTGCCTAGGGGTAAGCGGGCAATGGCCTGTGGCTCCAGTCATTCACCAGTGCTTGCTTTCCCCCTGTGAATAGCAATACATCTTGACACCGGTCAATACTGAGATATTTTGTGTTTTTCCATTTTGTTATTTTTGGCCGTGTTTTTTTAAATAGAAGTTTACTGCTTTCTAGCATGTTTTAAATGCCGTGCAATCAGCACCCAAGGAAAGACACGCCCCGTGCCCCAGGCTGTTTCCACTTGCAAAAACAACCCGGAAGGGAAACTTGAAGGCCCCACCCA
>NW_015172128.1:115619-122284 GCF_001447785.1 Gekko japonicus | reverse complement strand
GGGTGTCAACGTGGGAAATGAGGTCCAACGTGGGCAAGTGCAAAGTGATGCACACTGGAGCCAAAAATCCCAACTATAAATACACGTTGATGGGGTCCGAACTGGCGATAACTGACCAGGAGAGAGATTTGGGGAGTGACGGCAGATAACTCACTGGAGATGTTGACTCATTATGCGACTGCAATACAAAAGGCAAATGTTGTGCCTTTTTTTATTAGGAAGGGGATTGAAAACAAATCAGCCAGTACCATAATGCCTCTGGATGAATCTATGGTGCAGCCTCATTTGGAGTACTGTGCGCAGTTCTGGTCACCACACCTCAAAAAAGATACAGCATTGGGAAAAGTGAAAAAGGGCAACTAAAATGATTGAGGAGATGGGGGGAAAGTTAAGGATGTCAGGGCTATTTACCTTAGAGAAACAATGACTGAGGGGTGACATTATAGAGGTTTACAAAATTATGCATGGGATAGAGAAGGTAGAGAAAGAAGTACTTTTCTCCTTTTCTCACAACAGAAGGAGGAGGAGATTGGATTTATACCCCACCCTTCACTACCTGAAGGAGTCTCAGAGCGGCTTACAATCTCCTTTCCCTTCCCCACCCCACAACAGACACCCTGTGAGGTAGGTGGGGCTGGGAGAACTCTCAGGAGAACTGCCCGTAAGAGAACAGCTCTGAGAGAACTTATGACTGACCCAAGGTCACACCAGCAGCTGCATGTGGAGCAAGAGTGGGGAATCAAACCCAATTCTCCCAGATTACAGCCTGTGCTCCTAACCACTATACCAAACTGGCTCTCAATGACTTGTGGGCGCTCAATGACATTAATGAGCAGTAGGCTTAGAACAGATAAAAGCAAGTACTTTTCACCCAAAGAGTAATTAACATGTGGAATTCTCTGCTGCAGGAAGTGGTGGCAGCTACAGGCATAGGCAGCTTCAAGAGGGGGTTGGATAAACATCTGGAGCAGAGGTCCATCACCAACATGGGCTTCTCTCATGTTCTTAAGTGGAGGCTTTTAAGCCCCTGGTGGGGGTCAAGAGAGTGAGCCAGGGTTCAATGTTCCCTCTAAGCTGTGGAGTCTTGTGAGCAAAAAATCTACTTTGTGAGCGACCGGCATGAAAGTTGTGAGCAAGCGATTCGGCTGCTGCATAAATCGGTTCTCTCTGGAGCCATCCTGCCTGAGATCAGACAAAAAAGTGTGAGCTGGAAGCTAAGAAACTCTGAGCTAGCTCACACTAACTCAGCTTAGAGGGAACACTGGTTGGCATGCAGACATCTGTGCTAGAAAGCACTTTGCATCCTCCCCCACCTCTGTTACAGCCACATGGAGTGCTTTTAATCAGCGCCCCCTCCCCCATACACAGTAATTAGTCAGTTCCTTCTCTCCTTAAAACAACCATGACAGCTTAAACGGTGCCCAGAATCTCTCAAGCAGCAGCCAAAAAAAGTTGTGAAAGGACAGAGCGTGGAACCAGTTCCACTGACAACGCCAGGCCTGGTCTGCCTCATCGTGACTATTTTGGTCCACTGGTTTCACCAAGCGCTGAGCAACACGTAAGGTGGGAGGCTGGGAAATCTGTGCATGGGAGGCAGGTAGGCTTCCCAAGTCCCTGGGGAAACCCCCGCCCCAGAGGTCCGTTCCCCGCTGCCGGAGGATCGGGCCCTGGGGGGAACCCCACCCCGACGTACACATCACCCGGAAGTGACGTCACGTGACCATGCCAGGCACGCTGGGGGAGGGGCCACAGTCATCCGAGGGAAAACTCTATGGTTTTCCTTCGGATGGTCGTGGCCCCGCCCCCAGCGTGCCCGGGTCACTTCAGGGTAATGTGGATGCGGCGCGTGCGCACTCCAGTTGCCGACCGGGAGCCCCCCGCTGCAGAGAAATTAACACTTGGCAACCCTATTTCCCACACAATGCCTGGATCTCCCACAATTACAACTGATCTCAAGGCAGCTGATTGGTTCCCCTGGGGACCAAGTTTTATTCAGGTACAAGCTCTCCCTCCTTTGCAAGGAGAGATCTGCACGTCCCCCCCCCCCCCAATAGCTAGCAATCCAAAACAGTCCAGTGGAGCCTGAGCGGTGGGTGTTGCCTTCTGACACACTTCCGGTGATGTCAGGGGGTGTGGCATATGCAAATGAGTTATCCTAATGAGTCAGGCTAATGAGCTCCTGCACCTCTTTTTCTACGAAATGACCCCTGGGTGGTGGTGGGGGGTATTTTTCATATGTGTGTGTGTGTGCGTGTGAACACGTGTGTGTGCACACCGGGAAATCATGGCAACCTCTGGTGACTGACCCCCTACCAGGGGCCTGGGGGCCTATTCGTAGAGGTGGCTGAGTAAAGCCTGCCCCCGCCTCCCGACTGCTGGTATTCCAAGGAGGTCCCCCATCCAAGTACATGCCAGAGTCGACCCTGCTTAGCTTCCGAGATCTGGTGAAATCGGGCTTGCCCTGGGCTACCCAGATGAGTGTTGATGCTTCATGGAGTTAAGCATCTGACTCCCCCACCCCGCCCAAAGCAGAGCTCTTGACATTCTCTAGTCAATGTGGAGCAGTGATTTACCGGCTGTGATTACACCCTGCACTGGGCTAGGCCAATTTTAATCACCGCTGGTGAAAGAGGAAATGAGTTAATCTGCAATGAAATGAGAGGTGCTGGAAGAAAAGGCAGGGCTCCGAGGGAGCTTGAATGTGACACTCCCTCCGGGAGATAAACCAGAAGTCAACTCCAGGGCCCTTTTCAAAATACGGCTACGTTATGTCAAAAAAAGGGCAGGATTCGGATGAAGTCCTTGGCTATTATTTATCTATTGATTTCTGATTCTGCGTAAGCACCGTTCCGGGGGGGTGGGGGTGGGAATCCACGCCTGTGGTTAACATTTTTGTCACTAAAAGATCACAGGCCTCCAACGTGGCAAGCTTACTGATATCACTGTGAATGCAGGAATGGTTTTCTTTGGAATCCATATCAGCAGGCCCACAAATACTGGGCATCAGTCCAAGAGCCCGCCTAGACTGCTGCTTGCAGTAGGTTTGAAATGAGAAATGTCCTTACAGGGCCAGCTGGACCACGAGGACACAACAGGTGGCGCGGTTGGTTTTCCCGTTGCACCTTGCGTAGCACTATCCTTTCCCCTCTCCAGCAGCCAGGGAAGATCCCCCAACAAGATACCAATACCTAGATTCAGGTGGGGGCAGCCGTGCTAGTCTGAAGCAACAGAACAAAGTTTGACTCCAGAGGCATCTTTAAGACCAACGAAGTTTAATTCTGGGTATCCGCTTTCACGTGCATGCAACAAAGTGCATCCAACGAAGTTTAATTTCCCCATACGTTCCCCCAAGAGCACTACGGTCGGGGCCCCAAAACTTGTTAGCCATCCTGGGCCCCAAGGACATCAAGCTAGCCGCTACTAGGACCAGGGCTTTCTCGGTGGCGGCTCCTACCTGGTGGAATGAGCTCCCAGGGGAGATCCGGGCCCTGCGGGGCCTTATGCAGTTCCGCAGGGCCTGCAAGACGGAGCTCTTCCGCCAGGCCTTTGAGTAGGAGCCGCGGCCCCTACTATACCATCACCGTCATGTTTGACGAGGCCCTGAGGAAGCACCTGGATATTGCTAAGAAGATCTAAGCCGTTCTCCTGTGGGCGCAAACAGCACTGGAAGTACCACCTGGAACTGTATCGATGCCATCTTTGGACCTATGATATCAGAAGTTTGAGCACCATTGTTTTTAAGTATTGGATGTTTTAATGGATTATATGTTTTAAGTTATTATATGTTTTAAGTTTAATTATGGCAGGGGTTAACCGCCCTTGTTAGTCGCCCTGAGCCCATTGGGGAGGGCGGGGTATAAATGCGAAAAAAATAAATAAATAAATACATTCCGGATATCACCTTCAATGTGCATGGACATGAAAGCTTATACCCAGAATTAAACTCGGTTGGTCTTAAAGGTGCCCCTGGACTCAAACTCTGTTCTGGAATCGTTGGTTTCCTGTAAACAGGATCAGCTTCTCTGATTATTCTTTTTAAGATTCTCCTACATAAACCTTTCCTGGCTTCAGAAGGCTCTGAGTCCTTTGCAAGGAGAGAGAATAATCCCTTGTCGCGCCACCCATGCTAACCGAAAATGCATTGTGAAGCAAATGCTACAGAAATGGTAGGCATCAGCACAGGGCTATGAGGTGGGTGATATATGACCAGGACCTCCTGGTCTTTTTTTTAGGTCTCTGCCTCCAGAGGACCCAACGGGGGGGGGGGCATATCACTGGAAGAAGAAGGAGTGGCGGCTCCTACCTGGTGGAACAAACTCCTGGAGGAGATCAGGGCCCTGAGGGACCTCTCACAGTTCCGCAGGGCCTGCAAGACGGAGCTCTTCCGCCAGGCCTTTGAGTAGGAGCCGCCACTACCACCACAACCACCACCAATTGTATTGGTAACAACAGGGTAAGGGGACAGCCCTATGAAGATTAAATCACGACATCGCGGCGGATCAGTTCCGCTGGATGGGGACGAGCAACATCTACGGGACATTATCCTCCTCTAGCGAAGAACTGACATCGTTATGTAACATCTTAGGGATACCATCTTGCTTAGCTGATAGATTGGAATTACTGAGCCCTTTACTGGTTGATATGTGATTGTTTTATCCTGTTTTTATGTGTTGGCACATGGCGCCCTGTTGTGAGCCACCCTGAGCCTGCTTGCGGGGAGGGCGGGGTAGAAGTGCAATAATAAATAAATAAATAAATAAATAAATAAATAAATAAATAAAATATGCCCCATCTTATTCTTCACTGGCCCAGAGAAGGTACCTTGCTGACCAGAGAACAGCCTTTACATGCATAAGCTAGGTGGTTCCGGTTTCCTTTCTTCAAGAAGGGATTTGTGCATGAATCCAGCAGACTTTGATCGCCGTTCTCTTGTTTAGACACTTGGCAGATTCGCGGCTATTTTGTTTTTCAAACGATTCTAATGCTCTGCCATGCTCTTTGAACTAATCCCATAAACCAGACAAGGCTGCGCACACTCCAAGAGCTTCCCAAATATGGCCATTAAATGCCCGAGAGATGAGGCGATCTTTCAAATATTTCGGAAGGGAAGGAAAAAAGAACTGTAAACTTTTCGTGCTCATAAAAATAACAACAGCACGGAGGGGCGGGACTTGGAGAGACGCTTTCCAGCACCAGATTAAATCAAGTTTGACACATGGGCCCACTGAATGCCCCCCCCCCAAAAAAAATTCCTTGTCGCCTCCACAGATTGCCTCATCATCCTTGCAAATGCTTTAATTTTTTAAAATAGTTTTCTTGCGACTAAACTCCCACTCTTAGCCCTCAGCTTATCTCTTAGTATGGAGCTGAGGAAAGTGCCGTCCCAGGACTGAAGCCAGGAAGCTAAACTAGTTGGATTCTAGTAAAGATGCTGTTTTACCAAAAGGGGGCAACATCCCATGAGGCCCTAAAAAATAGCGGGGGGTCCACAGCAAGGAAGAGGGGAGAGGAGACGTTCTGAGCATCACAGTTCACCGGGGCAGACCCCTGATCAGTACCCACAGGGCTTTTTTTTGTAGAAAAAGCCCAGCAGGAACTCATTAACATAATAAGGCAGACCCAACAGCAGAAACTCATTAGCATATTAGGCCACACCCCTGATAGTACAGCTCATTAGAATATTAGGCTGCACCTCCATGTTACCAGAAGTGTGGTCATCCAGCCACACCCACCTTTCGCTTCTTATTCTGTTTACCTTCTTTGTTGTCAAAACCCAGGGCCTTTTTTTGTTGCAGGAACTCCTTTGCACGTTAGGCCACACACCCCTAATGTAGCCAATCCTAACGAGTTCCTGCTGTTGGGTGTGGCCTATTATGCTAATGAGTTCCTGCTGGGCGTGGCCAACTCAGGAGCCAGCCGGAACTCCGTTCCTGTGCGTTCCTGCCCAAAAATAGCCCTGAGTATCCAACAGTCCGTCCCCCAACACCTGCGCCAGCAATACGGGAGTGGGGAAGATGACTGCAGGCCTTCATGGTCTTTGCATTGGTATCCACACATTTTTTTGGGGGGGACAGCCTATCCACCTGTTCTATTTTTCACTCTACTGCCCTCCCTCCTCCCAGGTACCCCATGGGCAAGACTGGCAGGAGAACAACTGAAAAAGAGCTCCCAAAGAGGGAAACACACACACACACCAGTGTTCAGACTCATGGTCTATCAGTGACTAAAGGGGACCTCCATGTTCAGAGGCAGTCAACCTATGAATCTCAGAGTGAGGAGGTAACACCAGGGCACAGCCTCGGCCTCCATGGCCTGTCGTTGGCCCTCAAGAGGAACTGGCTGGCCGCTGCATGAGGTGGGATGCTGGACTAGATGGACCTTCACTGGTCTGATCCAGCAGGGCTCTTCTGATGCTCTCATGAAGGGCTCAGCCTCTCTGCCCTGTTGTTGGCCCTCCAGAGGAACTGGTTGGCCACTGTGTGAGACAGGAGGCTGGACTGGAGGGACCCTCACTGGCCTGACCCAGCAGGGCTCTTCTGAGGTTCTTCTCAGGGGAAGGCCTCGGCCTCTGTGCCCTGTTGTTGGCCCTCCAGAGGAACTGGTTGGCCACTGGTTGAGACAGGATGCTGAACCAGATGGACCCTCACTGGTTCAGTCGGGCTGTT
>NW_015172128.1:105069-115574 GCF_001447785.1 Gekko japonicus | reverse complement strand
CAGAGGAACTGGCTGGCCACTGTGTGAGACAGGAGGCTGGACTGGAGGGACCCTCCCTGGTCTGATCTAGCAGGGCTCTTCTGATGTTCTTCTCAGGGGAAGGCCTCGGCCTCTCTGCCCTGTTGCTGGCCCTCCAGAGGAACTGGTTGGCTGCTGTGTGAGACAGGAGGCTGGACTGGTGGGACCCTCACTGGTCTGATCCAGCAGGTCTGATCCAGCAAAGTCCGCACCATCTTCCTATACTTGGGTGAATGGCACATAACTGGCAATTCCAAGGAATTGCGTTTGGAACATCTACAAGTAGTTCTACAGATAACTGGGCTCAACTTAAGAACTGGGCTGCATATAAATCTGGTGAGATCAAAACTTGGTCCATCACGGTCGTCAGCATCATCTACTCTACTCAGACTGGCAGCGACTCTCCGGGATCTCAGATCTTCTACAGCATCTCTACTGCCTGGTCCTTCTACCTGGAGATGCCACCGGGGACTGAACCTGGGACCTCCTGCATGCCGAGCAAATGTCCTACCAGTGAGCCACAGCCCCTCCTCGAGTTAAGTCGAATTCAGTTGAAAGATTTACTTGACACTATTTATAAACATCGAAGGCATGTTATCTCAGATATAGGAGACTAAAATGGAACAAGAGGCCTGCCACATAGCAAAGTGGACGTGACAGATCACAAGACGGGGAATTTCAACTTAGAAATGTCATTATTTCTCTGTATTTGAAAAAAAGCACTGTATCAACCTGACAATAGCAAGGTTCAAATCTATAGAAGCAGATGCGTGTGATCCATTACACTGAAAATGCCAGTTTAATACTGTTTGTTTCAATCCCTCCTTGGGAATGGTAGCAAGAGACTTTAGTTCTGCTTCTTGAAGGTAATGGATTCTATTATGGGACCTAAAACTGGACCTACTGATTATATTAGAGGGGAGAATAAAGTTAAGATATAGAGGACTAGATCAATGCTCCCTCTAAGCTGTGGAGTCTTGTGAGTAAAAACTCTACTTTGTGAGCTACTGGCGTTAAAGTTGTGAGCGAGCGATTTAGCTGCTGCATAAATTAGCTTGCTCTGGAGCCCTCCTTCGTGAGCTAAGGCAAAAATCTGTGAGCTGGAAGCTATAAAGCTGTGAGCTAGCTCACACTAACTCAGCTTAGGGGGAACACTGGACTGGATATAGTATCCACAGTTCTTTATGTAAATACTGGAAATGTCTATCATGAAAGAACAGCAACACACCAAAAAATGTGAATGTGCTAAAATGGTAACGTTGACATACTGTGTACATATAAATGGAGAGCAGAGAACACTTTTACGTGTGTACAGCTTTCCGAATAAAAAATATCGGGGTGCACCTGATGCATTTAAGTTCTTAGAATAAACATGAAGCGCTATCCTGCCTGAGAGCTTTGGGGTTTCTTCACTGGGCGGGAAATATAAGCAGGGCAGACATGCATTTATGAGCTGGAAACAGAGGCGGCCAAGAAAATGATCAGGAAAACAGCTTTTTAAAAATTCAGCACAGAACAGCATTTCCCCGCCGGAACATTAATCCTCTTGGGTGGGTAGGCTTGCCAAGCCCCCGTTGTGGGCGGGTAAATTCCCCTGGTGGGCCCGTTCCCTGCTGCCGGCGGATCGGGCCCCAGGGGGAACTCCACCCCCTGCCGGAGGGCGTCCCCAGCGTGATGATGTCACCAGGAGGTGACATCATCACACTGGTCACGTTGTGGGGGGACACTCTGTGAATCGAGGGAAAACTCTACGGTTTTCCCTCGAGTCACGGTGCCCCGCCCCCAACGTGGGTGACGCGACGACGTCACTTCCGGTGACGTCATCGTGGCGCGCACACGGAGCCAGGAATCCCCCCGCTGGCAGGTAAGTCGACTTGGCAACCCTATGGGTAGGGGGGAAGAGATGGAACATTTGTGTGATTCAGGATCTTTCATCCAGCATTTTAACACTATTATCCTTTGTCCATCCTCTGCGTTTGTGACACTTGCCGAGGCAGATGTGTAATGTTTTCAGCTAGCTGCCATGTTTTGCTTGTTCCCTTCTCTGACCCTGGCGCTACGGAGCATGCTTCATAGCTTGCTCGCTGCTCTGCCCACTTGCCGTAAACAGCGATAGGGAGACCGTGAGAACCAGTGCTGCCAGACTGAGTTATCTGTCTGGACTTGTGAAGGAGGGGAGGGCTTGTGTTCCACTCTCATGGGGCACTGAGACTCTCCCGCCTATTATGTGACCTCCCGCCGGGAGAATTCCCGCACGCGCACTCGGATTTCATTTGCTTACCCATTTGCCTCATCCTGCTATACGTAGGGATGTTTCCGCCCCATGGTCATTCCTAACAATTTATGTCAGGTTCAACAGCAAGTAAATCTCCACTTACATGCTTTTAATCTTGTGGACATGGTAACAGACTTGTAGTCTAATAAAGCATAACGCTTCCCTGGAAACGTGTGTGGAGATTTACTTGCCGTTGAACCTGACAAATGTTGACACCCCATGCCTACTTGCATGTAGGCCTACATGCCTACATCTACATGCCTACATCTTTCCTGCATGTGGCTTGGAGAACAACTCGGTCTGCACTCAGGTCTGCACCAAACACCAGTATTTCTACTCACCAGCTCCTTGGGCAGGACCCACAAGAAAAACGGGTATCCACACAAGGCCGTGGCCAGGCCCCATGCAGTGGGTGGGCTGTGAAAGGAGCCCCTTTGGCACGCAATTACAATGCCTCAGTAAGATAGATTCAGGTGGGGTCACCGTGTTGGTCTGAAGCAGCAGAGCAAAGTTTGAGTCCAGTGGCACTTTTAAGACCAACAAAGTTTAATTCTGGTTATATGCTTTTGTGTGCGTGCACATGAAAGCTTATACCCAGAATAACACTTTGTTGGTCTTAAAAGTGCCACTGGACTCAAACTTTGCTCTAGTGTCTCAGTAAGATACAGCTTTGGGTTCATTCTCATGGTCTGAGCTCACATTGCCCATAAAATCCACATTCTGAGCTCGGAACATAATAGAGCCACTGAAATGTCAGAAGTAATCGTACTCTGCTTTTAACTGTGCAGGCTGTGGAAGGTCGGTAGTTCAGCAGTTCAAGACCCGAGTGTGCCGCATGATGGAGTGAGCTCCCGTCTCTAGTTCCAGCTCCTGCCAACCTAGCAGTTCCAAAGCAAGAAATTGCAAGTAGATAAATAGGTACCGCTTCAGTGGGAAGGTAACAGCGTTCCGTGCGCCTTGGTGTTTAGTCATGCCGGCCACATGACCACGGAAACGTCTTCGGACAGCACTGGCTCTTTGGCTTGGAAACAGAGATGAGCACCACAACCCTAGAGTCGGATTTGACTGGCTTTCAAGCAAGGGAACCTTTACCCTTTACCTTTTTATTTTTAATGCAGAGCACAAACTGAAGAAAGAGGCAGAAGAAGAGCTGAAGAAAAAGAGGAGAGGGGAGGCAAAGACCTGTGAACCACGAGGAGGGTCAACAAATGCTGTACGATACAAGAAAGATTTCTACCAACTGCAGAGAAACCAGAGTAGAAGTGATACAAGGATAGGAAACAAGCCAAACGCACTTCAGCCTCCTTTAGACGAATGCCCGCTGAGGATACAGTGAGCCGTATTAACCCTGCCCAACGCTTCCTTTGGTTGTTATCACATGTCCTGCAAGGCCTAGAAACTTGCTTTTATCTATTAAAAAAAGAGAGACGAAACTTTCAGGCAGCCTCACCCTGAAGCAGTCTGCACCCAATTGCATCACACTGGCTGCGAGGAGTGCATTCGACGGCCGCCGATCACAAGACCGGCAGCGGTGGGTGTCAAGTGGACACAGTGCTGTAACACGGCAGCAAACCAGCAGCAGCCAGGGACGCTCCGTAGCAGGTCCCTGGTCAAGCACGTGGCAGGCCTCTCTAGAAATCCCCCACGAATTCTGTAGACGAATAACTGAGGGGGCTGCAAGACAGAACACAGCCACTTTCTCCTTCGCCGAGACTGATGTGCCATTGTGTGGCTCAGGGTACCATATCCACGGAACAGAGGTCAACAGATCACTGACAGAAAGGGGGGAGGGGAGGGAAAGGCCCCCTGTGGTTTGACAGAAGACAGGCTCTATGACGGGGCCAATGAGTAGAGCTGCGGGCCTGCCCACAAAAATGCTTCCCCCGAAAGCAAATCCTGCGACTGTTTACTCACATATGGAAGTTGTCCCGCAGAACGGAAGATTTAAGCTACTGAAGAGCTGCTTGGCATGAACACGACTTACAAAGCCGTTTCCAGTGCAGTCCAGTTGATGGCGGGACTGGTGTGAGACAGTCATTCTGGTGGTTGCCTTCAAACGGGATCAGAGGCACAGAGGAACTGAGTTTTATTGGCAAATACCCTACCTAAATCATCACAGTGATAAGCCAAATTATCTTCTTCCTCCGACAAATCACTAAACATGCCAAACAACTTAGCTGTATGCAGGGCTATTTTGGGGCAGGAACGCACAGGAACGGAGTTCCGGCTGGCTCCCAAGTTGGCCACACCCAGCAGGAACTCATTAGCATAATAGGCCACACCCAACAACAGAAACTCATTAGGAGTGGCTACATTAGAGGTGTGTGGCCTAACATGCAAAGGAGTTCCTGCCACAAACAAGGTCAACAAAATAAGGAGCAAAAGGTGGGTGTGGCTGGATGGCCACACTTCTGGTAACATGGGGGTGCGGCCTAATATGCTAATGAGCTGTGCTTTTGGGGTGTGGCCTAATATGCTAATCGGTTTCTGCTGTTGGGTGTGACCTATTATGCTAATGAGTTCCTGCTGGGCTTTTTCTACAAAAAGAGCCCTGGCTGACGTGCATAATCTCAAGGAACTTGTCCACTTCAATTTGGGAGATCAATGCAAAACCGCTGAAGCAGAACGGACGAGAGGACCCTTCCAGCATTTCTGGCACTGAAATCTGCCTTAAACTTGGCATCCAAGTTGGAGCGAATAAAAGTTTTATTGGCAAATACCCTACCTAAATCATCACAGTGATAAACCAAATTATCTTCTTCCTCCAACAAATCACTAAACATGCTAAACAACTTCGCTGTATGAGATTCCACCAATGCAGTAGCGGCAAAGAAGACAGCTTTCTTCGTTACCACCACCTTACACGGCAGATCAGTTTTCAGATTACGAAAAAGTTAATGATATTATTATTTTTGTTATTATTTACGATGGTATTATTTCATCTGTTTCTGCAAGACTGATAGTATGGTATTAATTAAAAACTTGTTTTTAGTTCTGCGGCAGCTCAAGTGGTTAAGACGCTGAACTGCAGGCTGTGGAAGGTCAGTAGTTCAGCAGTTCGAGACCCGAGTGTGTGCCGCATGACGGGGTGAGCTCCCGTCTCTAGTTCCAGCTCCTGCCAACCTAGCAGTTCGAAAGCAAGAAATTGCAAGTAGATAAATAGGTACCACTTCGGTGGGAAGGGAACAGCGTGCCGTGCGCCTTGGTGTTTAGTCATGCCGGCCATATGACCACGGAAACGTCCTCGGACAGCGCTGGCTCTTCGGCTTTGAAATGGAGATGAGCACCGCAACCCTAGAGTCGGATTCGACTGGCTTTCGAGCAAGGGAAACCTTTACCTTTTACTATCTGCACTGAAATCTTTTTTTAATAATAAGCCATCTCTGTTTATCTATGTCATGAGGTTTTCCTATGTGGAACTAGTGTGGAGTAATCACAAACAACAGACACATTTCTACACAATCCTGATTTATTTTCTTTTGAAATAACATCGTGGCAAAAAGGACAAACTAAAATCGAACTTGAAACGCTGATAATCTCAGGGAATAACTGGAGAAGCGTTCTATAATTTGGGATCAGAATAACTCCGAAAGATATAAAAAGTGGGGAAGAGACCTTGGAGGTAGTATTCCTGAGAATGAACAGATGTAGCTCAGGGAAAAGGAAAAACAGAAGATCAAATCTTGAAGAAAACTTCCCTAAATTCTATTTTCAGATCTATTTAATACTTCTGACTGAACTGTGCATATAATCAAACAGTAACTGTGGGAGAGACCGTGCTATTTATGCTAATTTTATTCATATATTCTGGAAGTGGTCAATTATAAAGCTATTCGGTCTGCATAGCATAAAGCTAGATGAAGAAATTATCTGATCCCCTTAGTGCAAAAACAATAGGCAACATTATCTAAAGACTACTTCAGAAACTCTACAGAAATTCTAACCACAGCAAAACATGGTAAAGCTGTCAACTGGAAAAGGAAGATGATACCAATACTAATAGAAACATTTCCGGAGGCTATGGTCAATTGTGCTCCTATCAAAAATTATGCATTTGGTAGAGGACTTGTTGTTAGATGAAACAGTTAAGCAAAATATGATTCTGTGGGCTCAAAATGTAGGTCATAATATTACTTGGAGAGAGTGGGACCAGATATGGTCTAAAAACATTAAAATGACGAAGGCAGTATCATATAAAGAAAATATGTATAAGATGTTTTATAGATGGTATATTACACCAGATAAGCTGGCTAAGCAGAATGAAAATTGTTCAGATAAATGTTGGAAATGCAAAAATAAGACAGGTACATTTTATCATATGTGGTGGCTTTGTGATGTAACAAAGAGATATTGGAGATGGGTCCACAAGATGATGCAAGAGATATTGAGAACTAAAATACCATTTTTGCCTGAAATATTATTACTAAATATATTTCCAAAGGAGTTTGATAAAGGTGATAGATATTTGATGGTACGCCTATCTACAGCAGCAAGAATATTATATGCAAAATATTGGAAACAAATGGAAACACCAAAGAAGCAAGAATATGTGAATAAACTGTTGGAGACGGCTGAAAATGACAAACTGTCATCGTTGATGAGAGGGACAACAGACCCAACATTTCAAAAGACGTGGAAAAAACTGTATGATTGGTACAATATAAATGCATAGCTTAAAGTAATGAAATTTTTGGTATTATTAATCTTTTTTAGTTAAATAGAAACTATGGTAAAAAGATAAGAGTATACAGAAACTTAAGCAAACTTATAGAAATTCTTTAAATATGGTAGTAGAGTTATAAGAAAATATACTGATCTCTTTGTATGTTTTATGTGTGTAAGTGGATGTTTGTTATGTTGTATGTTTGTTTGTTGGTGTATAATATGAAAAACAATAAAAGTGTACCTTATGGGTACTTAAAAAAAAATGATGCATTTTTTTTACGACACATGGAGAAACGCAGCAAAGGAACACACTTTTTTTTTTCTTACTGTGTACTGTAATGACAAATACCAAGATGACGTTCAGCCATCTGCTCTGTTCTCGGTGACATTTGGTTTTAGTTTTTAAAACATCCACCGTCGTCCTCTGTAGGAATGTGGGCAGTCCGGGCCTCCAGGAGGTAACCACGGAGGAGGAACAGAGGCAATGCTTCAGTGCCCAGCCTCTTCAAAGACTTCAGCTCACCCGCCTCCTTGGCCAGGCCCTAGTTCTAGCCCACCCGGCACCAAATCGGAGGCAGGCCAAGCTCCACAGAGACCCACCTTTCCACCACCTCCTCCCACTGGGTGCTCTGCACGGAGAGACACTCCTTGGAGACGCTCCACATCTTTTCCCATCCTTCTTTTTTTTAATATAAAACTTTTTATTTCATTTTTTCAATTTACATCAACAGAACAACAACAAAACCTTCCTTTTTAATAGCTTGAGCATCTCCTACCCTAGACACTGCCCGGAAAGTGGGTGTGCGCAGCCAGGTCTAATGGCGAGCTGGAAAACCGAGGCCTTTTCTGGAATGTGCAGAACGCTGACGGGTGGGGTGTTAAGCCGTCCAAATAAGGGCTGAGACCTGTAAACAAGAGTTCAGCAAACCCCATGGCTGAACGGCTCACATAAACAACAAATATTACGCCAAATAAGGGCCTGACTGGAATTCTGCTTCTCTCCCGACTTAGGGACGGCCGCCACGTTCGCTACCAGACGAAGCTCTACACATTATTCCACCACGAGCACAGCAACAGCTTGTGTGGCAGGTTTTCAGCCGCATCACTTTTGGGAACATGGTCTGAAAGGCAGGATGCAGGCAAGAGGCAAGAAAACCACCTAAAGCTTGCCTGAAGGTTTGTTTCCTGATCGACTGAAGTGGATAAATTTGTTACCAGAAAAGCCTAGACTTATTTATTGGTACTTGAAAGAGTGAAGTTACTCACTGTCTGTAAACCACTGAAAAGACCTCAGCAGTTGAAACACCTGTTATGATCTTAATATGTGCATGAAACTGAATTGCAATATATAGACAAGCTGCACACAAAGATTTCTGTGATCATATTAAAAAGGTAAAGGTTCCCTTGCTCGAAAGCCAGTCGAATCCGACTCTAGGGTTGCGGTGCTCATCTCCGTTTCAAAGCCAAGGACCCAGCGCTGTCCGAAGACGTTTCCGTGGTCATGTGGCCGGCATGACTAAACACCAAGGCACATGGAACGCTGTTACCTTCCCACCGAAGTGGTCCCTATTTATCTACTTGCAATTTCTTGCTTTCAAACTGCTAGGTTGGCAGGAGCTGGAACTAGAGACGGGAGCTCACTCCGTCATGCGGCACCCGGATCTCGAACTGCTGAACTACCGAACTTCCATAGCCTGCAGTTCAGCGTCTTAACCACTTGAACCACCGCAGTGATCATATTAGAGATGACTTAATGAGTTTTTCTTTGCTTATCACACATAAAGCATGTCATATTAGGTTTTACCCTGGCTTTTATGTGCATGCCACTCCGGATACAGGTTTCACATAATTTATGAAGAAGAAAGAAAACCACATCCTAAGTCCTTGCCTGGCCAATCTATTTTATAGGAAACACCAGCACATGATGAACATCTCCATGGGTAACCTTTAAGAAACCCAAGATCCAATTTCTATGAATGTCCAGTACGGGTTTTTTTGTTTCTGTTTTTGTTTGGATCAATGGTGCATAAGCATGAAGGCATGTAGAAACCGGGGACAGCCTCAGTTGCCAGTGACAGACAGGAATGGTTCAAGCAAAACGCCACACTTTGCTTTGCCGTCACATCTAAACCCTAAAAACCACCCTTTGCAAGCAGCCGTCAGACCAGAAGCTGAAAATGCAGCCTATAAACCACATTATGAAACTCACAAAACTTCCCCGGGGGGGGGGGGGAACGTAACCTTCCCCCTCACTCTCTAAGCCACCCCCTCGCCAGGCGGGCCTGCCCAGCTCCCACCAGCAGCACCTCCGCCTCCATTCGAGTGGCTCCCAGAGTGGCACAAGCAGGGCACGGTGGCTCCTGCCCCACCCGCCCCACTGCGCTGCCACCACCTCCTCCTAAGCTGTTTTCCTATACAGAGAACAACATGGCAGAAAGGCAACAGGGCACACGGGCTCTATGTATTATCTCAAATTATTAAGCAAAGCACACAGTGGAGAATTGTCAGAGGGAAATGTCTAATAGTTACACACTTATGGGTTCTCCCTTCCCAAAGTCTCCTGCCCTGTCCTCAAAACCACACGCCGTATCTGTTTCACAATCCCCTGAATGTGTTCCCGTGGCACAAGAAAAGACGATGTGCGATCTTTCACGTAGGCATAGTTCTTTACCCACTTTCCTACTTGCACAATCTAGAGTGAAGTGCACAGCTTTCCACACAGACGCATGCTTCCTCTTGTGTGCTCCACACATCGGACTCCCCAAGACCCATTTCAACCATCGAACACACAAGGCAAATAAGCAGTGCAGGCCTACTCAGTGGAACATACACCCAGGAACCTTTAACAGTGGTCCTAGCGGATTTCTGGAAAGTCCCCACACTTGACTTATCTCTGTATCATGGGTGCTTCATGCTCTTCTCAGACACAAAACCACGCCCTGCACATGGATCTCAGACACCCAGGACTCTCCCGCACCCAGAAGTCTGAGAAAAGCCAATACAAATCTGGGAATGACACAGACACAGGGGTCTTCACCAGTGTTCCCTCTAAGCTGAGTTAGTGTGAGCTGGCTCACAGTTTTTTAGCCTCCGGCGCAGACACTTTTGTCTTCGCTCAGGAAGGAGGGCTCCAGAGCAAACTAATTGATGCAGCAGCCAAATTGCTCGCTCGCAATTTTAATGCCGGTAGCTCACAAAGTAGAACTTTTGCTCGCAGGACTCCACAGCTTAGAGGGAACATTGGCTCTTCACTGGCTAACGGCTCAAAAACCAAGTTTGAGTCCCGTGGCACCTTAAAAGACCAACAAAGTTTAATTCAAGGAATAAGCTTCTGTGGGCAAGTGATGTCTGTGAGGGTCACCAGCATCAGTTCTACACTACTGAGGCGTATATCTAGCGAGTCAAGCAGAAGAAAGGAAGGAAGGAAGGAAGGAAGGAAGGAAGGAAGGAAGGAGGGGATTCAATAGAACCCCTGCAGTCAAAGTGGAATCCATTGGAATCCATGTACCAAGCGACTCCTCACAGAAACAGCTTGGGGACGGGGGGG
>NW_015172128.1:100162-104627 GCF_001447785.1 Gekko japonicus | reverse complement strand
GGGGGGGGGGAGACAGTTTAGATCCCACCCATCTTGACACTCAAAGCTACGTGTGCTCATCAGAGCAAGGAGCTGCTGCTATGTTATGGGCCTTCCAAAGGACGGAAATGAAAAATGAGGACAGGGTAAGGGTTGTCAGTTGCCGGACCATGGTGTGCCGTTATGCCATCGGGTCATGAAAAGGGTGATGTCTCTACTTTTTATCATGCTGTTTAGGTTCGCCATCGCTTTCCTCCCAAGGAGCAGGCATCTTTTAATTTCATGGCTGCAGTCACAGTCTGCGGTGATCTGGGATCCCAGGAACGTGAAGTCTGTCACTACTTCCACGACTTCCCCTTCTATTTGCCAAGGAGTGATGGGGCCGGATGCCATGACCTTAGTTTTTTTGATGTTGAGCTTCAAGCCCACTTTCGCGCTCTCCTCTTTTACTCTGAGCAAGAGGCTCTTTAGGTCCTCTTCACTTTCTGCCATGATCCATGGGGTCGCGAAGAGTCGGACTCGACTGTGCGACTGAACAACAACAACATGAAAAGGGAAGACCCAAATCCTGAAACAAACCCTAGCATATGCTTGGTCTGAAGCTGCGCATAGGAGACACACTGGCACACGTGGTATGGAGGACTGCCGCACGCCCTCCTTCTCTGCCACCATCAGTAACCCCCGAGGTTCCCTCCAGACTAACCTGGAATTCAACCCCGGAGGCAACAGGACGATAACCAAATGGAGGCAGACCAAGGAAGTTATCCCTGTCGGCAGCAGCCCGTGCTCAGGTACTGAGGCAGGTGTGTTCAGAGTGCCGGACGCAGACAGGAGAGACTTGGGCGCAAAGACTTTCGCCCTTTCAGAATGGTCTCAGGCCAGTCACTACACACCTGTCCAGCCTGCCTCACAGGGTTGTCGTGAGGGGACGAGGGGAGGGAGACGACCACACAGAGCCCCGAGCTTCTTGAACAGGCACCAGGATGGGTGTTGGGGCCGGGGGAGAGAGAGCCCACTGGTGTCCGTGTCTCCTCTGCGGTTTAAAATGCCATCCTGTTTCCTTCCACTTTTCGCCAGGGAGTGCAAGGGAGTGCAAGGGAGCCCGACGGCGCTGCACCAAGCACCAGGCCGATCTGGGTGGGCTTCCCAGAGAACAGACCCCCCCAGCAGCATTTGTGTCAGAAATGTAAACAAAAATCGACACCCTGAGAATATTACTTTTGACAATTAAAATAGAAAATCCTAAGGAATTATTCTGAAAAGCCCTCTTCCCATAAAGATACATCTGCAGAAAGTAACATTGAGGTATCCGAGCTGCCTCTTTCAACGCTCCCTCTAAGCTGTGGAGTCTTGTGAGCAAAAATTCTACTTTGTGAGCTACTGGCATGAAAGTTGTGAGCGAGCCATTGGGCGACTGCATAAATCAGTTTGCTCTGGAGCCATCCCTTCCTGAGCGGAGACAAAAATGTGTGAGCCAGAGGCGAAAAAACTGTGAGCTAGCTCGCACTAGCTCAGCTTAGAGGGAACATTGCTCCTGGTATTCTCCTGGGAATTCTGCTATTTGCTGAGTTTCGCGGAGGCGCTCCAGAGCTGTAGCCGCGCAAAAGGGAGTCACGTCACGCTCCATTTTTATCAACTCCTGGGGCACACACACAAAAATAAAAATAAAATAAAAGTATTCTGCTTGCGGCACAGCTCAGTAAAAAAACAACAACCCAGAACATTATTCACGATGCCATCCTATGCAGAGTTACCTGCTTCTTAAGTGCACTGAGGTCAATGGGTATAGAAGGGTGAAACTCTCCATTGCACGGCCAGCCCCTTCTATACATGCAAACAACCCAGATCAGACAAAGAGCAAACACACACGCGCACACAAAAACAGTCAAACATACGGAGACATTCTAGGCTAAACAAACATTCTAGGCTAAACAAACATCAGAAAGTTTCATCATTGCGTATTATTTCAGTGCAAAGAAATAAAACTGCTCTGGACCTGCCTGTTAGCACCATTTACCTTCTGTCCTTACTGTTCTGTAAAGCATACTAAAGGGGGGGGGGGTTCATAAAGGAGAGTAGAAGTTCCAGAGTTAGCCAGGCAGAAAAGGCGTCTCTCCGGTGCAGGCTAAAGGCAGCATTTCCAACTGGACTTGGCCTCCAAATGCCAAAAAGATCCAAGTTTTGCGGAAGGAAGGCGAACGACAACAAAGACTGCTTGAGAACCTCGGGAAGTTTTAAATACTCACTCAGCCGGGCCAAAGGCACGTCAAAACGAAAATCCAGAGGAAATGAAGAGAAAGAAAAAGTGCTTGTAATCAAGAATTCAACTGGCGGAGAACATGATGTTTCCCCTTTTTTGGAAGTGTGCAGCTACAGGCATTCCCACAATGCGAGCCCAGAACGTTACACGCCAGCAAAGTCCTTTACTCGCAGTGTGTGTGTGTGTGTGTGTGCTTGGGGGGGGTGCCATTAGGGGAAATCCTTCCCACTGGCTGAAGTTCAGCCCCCTCATTAAAATACAGAGTGGAAACAGCTGTGGGAGAAAGGAATGGAATGGTCCAAAGCGGCGTCTCCTGAAATTCTTGGCATCTGGAACCTTTTAGCAGCAGATTCCCAGTAGTCAGAAAGTTCACTGCTTTTTAAAAGTTTTGCTTCATCATCAGAGGGATGGGCTGGCAAAGGATCTGGATCCAGCCACCATGGACACATCTTATGCAACTTCGCAGCCCAGAGAGTTTTTAAAAAGTTACACAACTCTGTGCTAGCGAACACAGCCTCTCTCCGGAGCCAGAAATAAGATCGATTAAGAACCCTAAGAAAACTAAGATCATGGCCTCCGGCCCCATCACTCCTTGGCAAACAGAAGGGGAAGTCGTGGAGGTAGTGACAGACTTCACGTTCCTGGGATCCCAGATCACCGCAGACTGTGACAGCAGCCATGAAATTAAAAGACGCCTGCTCCTTGGGAGGAAAGCGATGGCGAATCGAAACAGCATGATAAAAAGTAGAGACATTACCCTGCCAACAAAAGTCCGCATGGTCAAAGCAATGGTATTCCCAGTAGTCACGTATGGCTGCGAGAGTTGGACTATAAGGAAGGCCGAGCGCCGAAGAATAGATTCTCTTGAACTATGGTGCTGGAGAAGACTCTTGAGAGTCCCTTGGACTGCAAGGAGATCAAATCAGTCAGTCCTAAAATAAATCAACCCTGACTGTTCCCTGGAAGGCCAGATAATGAAACTGAAGCTCAAATACTTTGGCCACCCAATGAGAAGGGAGCACTCACTGGAGAAGAAGGCCCTGATGCTGGGAAAGATTGAAGGTCAAAGAAGACGGGGACGGCAAAGGATGAGATGGTTGGACAGTGTCATCGAGGCAACGAAGACGAAATTGAGCCAACTCCAGAGGACGGCGGAAAACCGGAAGACCTGGCGTGATCTTGTCCATGGGGTCGCAAAGAGTCGGACTCGACTGTGCGATTGAACAACAAAGGAACCCTAATACAAGAACCAAGTGTTGGAACAGCTCTGGGGTCCTGCCTGCTGGAGACAGCCGGCTCCTGAAGCCGGACAAAATTCCTGAAACCCACGCTCCCTGGGCTAAGAACGCTTTTCAAATTCTGCAGACCGTTTACGGGTCTTGGAGGTCACACTGAAGTGGATGTCCCCATCACCTAGAACGGTGGTAGGCAAACTGCGGCTCTAGAGCCACATGCGGCTCTTTGGCCCCTTGAGTGTGGCTCTTCCGTCATAGGTGCTGACGACCTATTCCCTCCATTGTTTTCTATGGTGGAATGGAGGGGATGGGGCAACCTGTTTGGGGGCCTGTAGAATTGGACCCCCTGGTTCAATGTTCCTGAAACATGGCGGGTATCTCGGGGAGAGGCTCCAGCAGCAACCCTGCGATTCTGGAGCCTCTCCCTCAAACCCCCTCCCCTCCAGCCCCCAGAATACACCCTATGTTTTCACCATTGACTTCAATGGCCCATAGGATATAATGAATCCGAACTGCAGGAAGCCCCAGCAGCCCTCAGGCCGGAGCACCTGGAGCAGTCTTGGGAGGCAGATTGGCAAAAAGCAAAACCAAAAGCGCAGGAACTCGAGAGAACTCCAGGAATGGAGCCGGTTTCTCTTCCACAGCCCAAAATGCGACCCACGAACCCTGAGCTTGCTTTTTCTCATTTGCGAGTCTGGCCTCCGCATTCCTTTAACGAGGCAGCCCTGAAGCTTGGGGCGGCGGGAGTTTCTTTGCACGCAGCTTGTGCGGCTGGCTGAGTGCCTCTTCTACTTGCCCACCTCTCGCCTCTGCACCTCATCTTCTGCCAGGCATGGAGGAGCCCAGCTCGCCCAGGCTTCTTGCCTCCTGCTGCCTTGGCCCTCTGGTGCACGGGTGAGTCCCCAAAGTTTGACTCTTCCTCTACAAGTCTCTGGTGCTGGAGGTATTCGCCTCCTTCCCTCCTGCCTGCTATGGCTGCATAATTGTGAGA
>NW_015172128.1:79051-99983 GCF_001447785.1 Gekko japonicus | reverse complement strand
AAAGGAGTGTATGGCTGTCTGTTGGTCCACTTAGGAGTCTTGATCCTGGTTGTGTGGTGGGCTAGTTGTGGCATATGGTAGGGAAGCTCAGTATTTCTGTATACAGTTGTAGGGGCTTTATTGCAATGTGCTTCCAAAGATTTAGTGTGGATGGATGCCCCTTTAAAACAACCCACTCATATTTACTTGGAGGTGTCCTGTGCGACTCTGCAAGACTACTTGCCCATTGTGGTGTTGCAGTGCTCCCTCCAAGCTGTGGAGCCCTGTGAGCAAAGATTCTACTTTGTGAGCTCCTGGCATGAAAGCTGTGAGCGAGTGATTTGCCTACTACTGCATAAATGAGTTTGCTCTGGGGCCATCCTTCCTGAGCTAAGACAAAAATGTGTGAGCCGGAGGCTAAAAAACTGTGAGCTAGCCCACACTAACTCAGCTTAGAGGGAACTTTGAGTGGCCACTTTTTGTCTACTCTGCTTTCGGTGTTGCGTGCTTGAAATAGCTGAGCTGGGTAGGAAGGATGACTGTTGCGGGCCTCTGAAAACTGCCCCCCCCCCGCCCAATTAACTTGTGAAAGCCACTGCCACAAGATGTGGACGGGAAGTTTAGGGGGGGGGGAACCTGTAGAGATCTTAATATGAAATGCTGTTGAGAGAATGGGGAAGGGCAAACAGCTCTTTGAGCTTCCAGAGGCCTCTGGAAGGCTGCAGTTGGGAACAGAATGCTAGCTGCTAGCTAAGACCCTGGAATCTGGTCCAGTGAGGCCATACATATTGATGCTCTCTAGTGTGTGCCTAAAATTAAAAATAACAACATACAAACCTGACTTACCCAAACTTTCCAAGGAGATGCAAGGCCATTGTTCACATTAGTGTTTGTCATGTTTTATTTTGTCATGATTTAATTTTATGGATACTTTGGACATATAGAGAGGATGAACGAAAGGAGACGAAACAAGTATAGAAGACGAGTGTGGATGGGAGAGTTGGAAGGGATCGACCTCAGCGAACGTACCTCAATCAGATTGAGGACATTTTTAGCAAAGGCCAGTTTAGGAGTACCCAAATTAAGTTAATAACAATGTACCTACCTATATAGTTTAAAAAATTGGCTCTCAAAATAAATTTCGATCGTTGTACTGTTGATATTTGGCTCTCTTGACTAATGAGTTTGCCCACCACTGACCTAGAACAGTAACAACGCCCCCACACACACACTTTTAAATGGAAACCCAAGTTCACTGAAACGCCGAGTTACCTTGTTTAAGAAGCACCAGCTCCAGCCCCTGATTATGGAGTCTGACAATGAAAGGGGGGGTTGAGAAAGTGGTGGGACTGGAAGAAACCCCCAGCGAAGAAGGAACAACAATCTGTATTCCCTTAGTCACCTGGCCTGGGAGTCCCTACTCCTGATGGCACCTGGGTTTTGGCCACTGTGTGACCCTGAGTGTTGCACTGGATGGGCCACTGGCCTGATCCAACATGGCTTCTCTTACGTTCTTACAGATGGGCCGTGGTTCAGTGGCATGCAGGAAGGTCCCAGGTCCAGTTCTCAGCATCCCCAGTTGAAAGGGTCACGTGAAGATGATGTGAAAGACCGTCTCTTTGCCTGAGACCCTGGAGAGCCGCTGCCGGTCTGAGTAGACAAGGCTGACCTTGATGGGCTGAGGGGGGTCTGATTCAGTAGAGAGCATCTTCATGTGTCCATGTGACGTCTTACCCACAGCAGTAACATCAGTGGCTCCTGTTCCACCCCTCCCGTTCTGGCTTCCAGTGGGGCTCCCTGAATTTGTCTCCCAGCGTCCTGAAATCCTCTCCCAAGAGAGGGACTCCATATGAAGGAGAAGCCCCCAAGCACCAGGGAGCTCAGCCCACAAAGCTGAGTGTCCCCCAGTAAGTGATGGGCTGGAGACCGATTGGGGCCTTCGCAACATCAGAACGAGCGCGAATCTGTCCCGTATTCTTCGGAATCTGAGCACCACCACCTGCCCCCAGCTACAACTTAACCAGCCTACAGTTCAGCTGGGAAGCAAGGCAAGTTTCTTTCGAGTTTCCTTTTCTTAGAACAAAGCCAATGACTCTTACTCCTGCGTGAGTGTCCTGCGTTATCGGTTTCATAGCACAGGTCTGGGAAAACAAGCACTGGCCGCTCATTCTCACTCAGATGCCTTTGTGATCAAGTTGTGTAAGCTTCATCACAGCTACGACAAGAAGGAGAAGAAGGAGAAGGAGAAGAAGAAGAGGAGGAGGAGGAGGAGGAGGAGGCGGAGGAGGATGGAGGAGGAGAAAGAGAAGGAGAAGAAGGAGAAGGAGAAGAAGGAGAAGGAGAAGAAGAGGAGGAGGAGGAGGAGATTGGATTTATACCCCATGGCCCTTCACTACCCGAAGGAGTCTCAGAGCGGCTTAGAATCTCCTTTCCCTTCCCCTCCCCACAACAGACACCCTGTGAGGTCGGTGGGGCTGAGAGAGCTCTTTCGAGGACTACTCCTGAGAGAACAGCTCTGAGAGAACTTGTGACTGACCCAAGGTCACACCAGCAGCTGCATGTGGAGGAGTGGGGAATCAATCCCGGTTCTCCCAGATTAGAGTCCGCTCTCCTAACCACGACATCAAACTGGCTCCAGCCCTATGAAAGCCATCCATTTCACCTGAAAGCACTTGGAGACTCCTCTGTTGGACAGGAACACACCTGAACACACACCTGAACTCACCTGAAGCTGCCTGATACTGAATCAGACCCTCGGTCCATCAAGGTCAGCCTTGTCTACTCTTTGCTAAAGAGTAGGCTGTCAGGCAGAGGGTCTCAGGCAGAGAGGTCTTTCCCATCACCTACTGCCTGGTCTTTTATTAAACTGGACACGCTGGGGACTGAAGCCATTCGGACAAACCTGTTTTACTTATTTTACAAAGCTGAGTTAACCTCCTGCCAGCAAATCTGTTTGACATTCTCTGTCCTCAAAGGGAGCGTGTTTGAAGCACACTCAAAAGTGAGAAGATGGCCAGCCGGTGCTGAATGTCTGTTGTCAGGATCAGTCCTGACAGATCTCTGGCCACGTCACAGTCGAGGAATGCTGCTTCCCAGCCAGGCAGGTTCACACAATCGAAATGATGGGCTCTTGCCCCTTGTAAGCTGCCCTGAGCCCGCTTGCGGAGAGGGCGGGGTAAAAATGCCTAAATAAATAAAATAAAATAAATGGCAGAATTTCCTTTTTTTTAAATTAAAAAATAAGCCCTCCTGTCTCTGTCAGCGCATACACCAAAAAGAAAACTAAATGCTTTTAAATAAATATTTGTGTAGCTGTCCAAAGGGCAAAACTGGGGGCACAGCAAGACCTATTTACTACTACTTGAAGCACCCCTTTCTAAATAGATGGGGGGGGAGGAATCGCACTGTGTGGGCAGTTGCTAGATCTGAGTCCCGTTTCAAAAGTCCAGAAAATTCGAGAGAAACTGGACAAGTATGTGATCTCCGCACATGGCTCAATGCAAACTCCAAGATAACCTTGGCAAGGGGAAAAAGTTAAGATTACTCGATATTTTTCTCCTTCTGGAACAGTTGCATGGGGTTCAGTTATTAATTCACTCTCATGGCTGCATCAGACACAAAAGGTGCTATGCTACTGAAGCTGGATTGTCTTAAGGCCGGAGGCCTCACTTTCTCCCTAGAAACAATGCCGCAAGCTGCTGTTTTCATACAGACAACAACCTTCCTATCCTATGCCATGTAGCTCAGTGTATAACTGTTTGCAATGCAAGTAAACACTTGCAGGCTAAAACTCTTACATGCAGCATGCATGAGCTGGTAAGTGGGCGGATGTTCCCTATGTTGGCCGAGATTCAGGGAACCATTGTCATAATTGCATGAGAGAACATGAAAGATAGGCGTAATTTGAATACACAGAATGAGAAACAGATTTCTCATACTACGTAGACATTTGTATTGTTGGGAACAGAGGTCATTTCGGGGGGGATCGCGGGGGATCGCAGTTCCCCCGGGTGAGGTACGGGGGGGCGGGGCACATGACAAAGCCCCGCCCCCTGCTTCCGGCCGCCCCACTTCCGGCCCTCATTCAGCCAGGAGGAGGCAGGAGAAGAGGGAGGGTAAGTTGCTTCCTCCCTGCCTCTCACCACCCCTGCCTGCCTGGGGCCAGGGAGGGTCTTCGCGGGGCTTCCTCGCACTCCCGCCGGCTGGGACCGTTGGGGGCGGGGTGTGTGGCCTTATGACACACTTCCGGTGATGTCAGGGAATGTGGCATATGCTAATGAGTTATGCTAATGAGTTCCCCTAGCTCTTTTTCTATGAAACGACCCCTGGTTGGGAATGATGATATTTAGATTCCAATGAGAAAATGCTGCAAATAATTGAGGAGGAAGCGCCATCTTACACACACCCTGACAGCTAATCTTACCTGAGTCTCTGTCTCTGCTCAGACTCCTCTGATAGTTCTTGCCCTATTACTCTGAACAGCCCTAACGTTTGCATTATCAATTGTCAAAGGGCACGGAGAGAGGGAGAGAGGGAGAGAAGGAGAGAGGGAGAGATATCTGCGACTCTGGCCCCAGCGGGACAGAAACATATCCACTCCCTGTATGTGCTCGACGCTTTGAAAAGATCTCCTCTAATAATGCAAAAACTCTCGGTAAAGCGTTTTGCGTCCAACTGGGGTGCCCAAAAGATCAACAATGACTATTCCTCATCCCCTGATACTGTTGTCAGGATCGCAACGTCACTGATACGCTCGTGTGGTACACGTGGAGCTTGGGTATGATTCATAGTGTTTTCGTGATATGTGCTAAGAACATCCTGGCAAAGTGAAGGAGGAAAATATAGCTTGGTCGTAAACTTGCAAGCATGCTCATTTCGCGCTGTTCACCACAATCGGACAGGTCTGGATGTAGCATTTGCATACGCTCCAGCATTTCGCACAGGAAAATAGAGACACTTGTGCAATTGTAACACCTTTCTTTCCATGCCAAGGATAACTAATCATACCCCCCCTTTTTAAACTTTATTAAGTACACACAAAAAAGAGCAATCCAAAAGTAAAACTATTATAATATTATCGACCAGTAGATACTCCCAGAAAACCTAGGGAAAACCTAAATTTTCGCACACCCACATAACAATTCGTATTGACACCTGTTTGCAACAACTTTACAATTTTAATCAAAAGCAAGAAATTGCAAGTAGATAAAAAGGTACCGCTTCGGTGGGAAGGTCACAGCGTTCCGTGTGCCTTGGTGTTTAGTCATGCCGGCCAGAGGACCACGGAAACGTCTTCGGACAGCGCTGGCTCTTCGGCCTTGAAACGGAGATGAGCACCGCAACCCTAGAGTCGGACTCGACTGGCTTTCAAGCAAGGGAACCTTTACCTTTACTTTTACTATAATCATTTCTACACGGAAGAACTTCCTTGTGTCTCAGAAACCCAATTATCTGGCTTCCAGATTTCATCATAGTCACAGGGCGAAAGAAGACAACTGGGAACCAACAAAGAAAGAAACCAACAAATAACTAATCCTAATGACATGTTGTACGCGATGACGCAGCGATCGCTTTCATGCTGGACACCACATGGGGTTGGGCGTAACAGCAGAAGAGAGGAGGGGGTGGCGGGGTGAGCCACAGTCACAAGGCTCCACAGCTTAGAAGGTGCATTGGTTGGGCGTAACAGCAGAAGAGAGGAGGTGGTGGCGGGGTGAGCCACAGGCAGAGGGGTTTAGGGCCCTCCTCCGCTTGCACCCCGGGCTCTGAAAAAACCCAAAAATCAGGCTCCCCACAGCTTGTTTCATACGTGAGTGGGGCAGGCCCATGTTTAAACAAACGGATGTGCCACCATCACATCTAGGTTCTCTACTCGAGATAACGCGCCCTGATTACCATGGGGCTCCTGCTCTGACAACTTCCTCTGATAGCTCCAAGGTGGTCAGCCGTGTTGGTCAGAAACTGTACAACAAATTTAGAGTCCAGTGGCACCTTTAAGAACAACAAAAGTTTATTCAAGGTCTGAGCTTTCGTGCGCACATTGATTCTGTCTGCCAGTGAAACAGGTGGTGTTGATCCATTTCTGCAGTTAATCCTGTAAGGGTTTTTTGGTCCCATTTCTGTAGCCATTCTGGGACTACAGTACAGTTTCTGACTTCCAGTACCTTCAAACAGAATTTTAGCAGCTACCAGCAACTTCGAAGTCAGTGATCTCATTGGAAAAGGATAATTTACTTCCACCTGACATAAGTAAGACGAACACTGGTTCTAATCTAATATTTACCTCACAGATTTGAGAAACAGCTAGCAACATCTGGTTTCAGTAGTTTTCAGCCTGCATATAAGATTTCCAAAGTTTGGGGGGGGGGGAATAGCCTGTACTGGCAAGCATTTCCAGCGGCTATTTGTACATAATCTTTTCTTTTTACATAACTGAAGTAAAGAGCTAGTGAAACGTGGCTTTGTGTTTTGCTTCCTGTATAGCAGGCAAATTGAAGAGCTTTTAAGCACACCATAAATTAGGTTCGGCTTCCTTTTCTCAACCTGTTTTATAGAAATCTTTCTTAGAATTCCAGCTTAACAATCCATTATATAAAAAAGGGGATGTATCCAGAGTTTCCATCTTGTTAGCGTCTTTGGGTTGTGGAGGTTAAATCTTTGGATGGACAAAGTGTCTTCTTTGAACTGGGAGAGACCAGCCTTCCAGAAGCATGCTTATTTCTTCCCAAATTACACAAATGACTTCTGGCATAAGTTCTTAATACCTTCTAGAGAAAACCCTCTGCTTTTCCCAGTAAAAAATAAATAAATAAAATCACATTTGCTAGTGGTTAAATGTGTCTCCAGAAATGAAAATGGGTGGACCACTTCATTCTATTTTGGGCCTGACTTTTTAAAAAACAGAAATTTGCCTTGTAGCTCTGATATTTGTTCATACTTTTAACTGTGGTCCTTTTAGTCCTTCATAAAGCAGCACGCTGTCCAAATCAGCTGACTGGAATCATAACAACATAAAAGATCTGGAAGGGAAAAGGCGCCTTTGTTGGTTGGCTCCAGCGGGGGCTTTGCCCGTGTCCAGGGATGTTTTGCTGCCCACAGAAAAATCATGTTTTCTGCTAACTCTTAATTTCTCTCAAGTCAATAAACAAAGGAAATGGTCTGAACAAAAATAGAAACTTCGGCAGAGTACCTATCTTTATAGGAAATATTCTTGCAGTTTTTCCAGCACGAGCAACAGTTTCCTGAACTGTTGAATCATATCATATCGTAGCTATTTGTGATCTTTTTTGAACTCCTAAATACCTGATTTCATCCATTTAAGTCCAGTTTGTGGGCATAATTTGGCATTTCTTGGTTTCCGAGCTACTGATGTCCAGTAACTCTGATTTCTACCCTGGAAGCTGACTGTAGGTATTTATCAATATAATAAAGCTGTGAAAGGGAACTTTCCAAGAGCAGCAGAATAGCGTCTACATCAAGAGTAGTCTTTACTGGGCTATCTAATGTCTAAACCCAATTAGCAGGAGGATTGAATATAAGTGCTATGGCTAATGGCCTTGTTGAATAACCAAGGGCCAAAGGGCAGCCTCTTCTTGTACCTAATTTCAAAGTCTTTCAGTATGAACGATGCTCGCTTATTCACCATGGTGAGGCAGCTTGGCACAACGGTTAGAGTGCCAACTGGTTTATTTCAGGCCAGTTGTGTGCTCTCAGCCTTACCTACTTCACCGTGTTGTCATGAAGGCAAGACGGGGAGCAAAGAAGTATGCACACTCCCTTAAATTCTTCAGTGGAATGGTAGGATAAAAATGCACTAGTTGGGGCGAACCAAAGTAGATGGGGAAGATGTGGCCAATGAGATTCAGCATAAGGCTTACTTCTAGTGCCAGCCCCCCGATGGAAGAGGGGGATAACCTGCTTTCGCAGCGGGGGGAAATCCCACCCCAACGGACCTTTTTGGGCATAATTCCAGTTTCGGGCCTACTTCCCGTTTCAGACCTACTTCAAGATGGGGGTGACGCTCTGGTTTTGGGGCAAAACTCCTGGTCAACATGTGCAGACGTTGATCGCAGACGGCATGAAAGAGACTAGTTTTGTTCCTGCCTAAGAGGTGCTGGTGAGTAAGAATTGCCATCAGGCAATCAGCTTTTTACAAGCTTGCACAAAGGTGACCGCAATTCCGTTTCCCCCTAAAATTACTTGAAGTTAAAGAGTCCGTACACAACTAACATATATTAGTTGGCCTGGTTCCCTGCTCACGCATCAGAAAAGAAGAGAAGAGATTGGAGTCTCAGAGCGTCTTACAATCTCCTTTCCCTTCCCCTCCCCACAACAGACACTCTGTGAGGTAGGTGGGGCTGAGAGAGCTCTTTCGAGGACTGCTCCTGAGAGAACAGCTCTGAGAGAACTTGTGACTGACCCAAGGTCACACCAGCAGCTGCATGTGGAGGAGTGGGGAATCAAACCCGGTTCTACCAGATTAGAGTCCACACTCTTAACCACTACGCCCCACTGGCTCTCAGGAGAACTCGGCCATGGTCTCTGAAGGCTTCCTTGGGCTGAGATTACAACTCTAACCACTACGCCCTCAGACACCCGGGATAACAATAATAACAATAACAACAATAAAATTATTGGTGCTTGGGGGGGGTCAACAGTGGGAGGGCTTCTAATGTCCTGGCCCCACTGCTGGACCTCCTGATGGTACTGGTATTTCTGGCCACTGTGTGACACAGAGTGTTGGACTGGATGGGCCTTTGGCCTGATCCAACATTGGCGTCTCTTATGTTCTTATGTTCTTAACAACAACAATAACAACAATAACAACAACAACAACAACAATAATAATAATAATAAGAAGAAGAATAGAATAGAGACATGCCCCTGAACAAATCTCCCTCTGAAGCTCCAAACACAGATACATGCTCTGATAGGTACCTGATTTAGGCTCCCAGTTCTTAAAAGCAAGACTATCCAAGACACTTCATGGAGTTTCTCTCACGCTTCCATAGTGCCTGGTCTGGGCATGACTAAGCTGGTGTTTCCCTCCTCCCTCCTAACCCCCCCCCCCAGGGAGGCTGGGGGGGATCTGGGATTTTTTTCTGCCATCATCTTATATACTGTACCTTTGCCTTTTTGACTAAGTTGTTTTATGTATTGGTATTTATTGGGTTGTTTTTAACTTACTTATAATCTGAGATTGTATATTATTTTGTTGTAAGCCACCCTGAGACCTACTTGTAGGGAAGGGCGGCCTAGTAAAATCCAGTTTAATAAATAAATAAATAAATAAAATGACATACAAATGCAACATGTAAAACCAAAGGAACAGTATGCCTTTCCTTTCAAAAAGATTGTTTCATTCATAGAATCATAGAATGTTAGAGTTGGAAGGGACCTTGCAGGTCATCTAGTCCAACCCCCTGCACTCTGCAGGAGCATAGCCAAAAGAGAGCCCCACAACATACCCAAAGGATGGTCATCCAGCCTCCGCTTGAAAACGTCCAGCGAAGGAGCATCCACCACCTCCCGAGGCAGTCTGTTCCACTGCTCGATCACTCTTACAGTCAGGAAGTTTCTCCTAATATTTAGCCAGTAACGACTCCCTTGTAATTTCCACCCATTAGACCTAGTCTTGCAATCAGGAGCAAGAGAGAATAGATCCACTCCATCTTCTACATGACAGCCCTTCAGATACTTGAAGACTGCAATCATGTCCAGCCACATCACACTGCAGGCTCATGTTTAGCTTGTGATCAACCAGAACACCCAGATCCCTTTCACATGTGCTGCTGTCAAGCCAAGTCCCTCCCATTCTATATCTGTGCCTTTGATTTTTTGTACCTAAGGGTAGGACTTTGCACTTATCTCTACTGAAATTCATTTTATTTGTCTCCGCCCACTGTTCCAGCCTATCTAGATCATTTTGAATCCTGGCTCTGTCTTCTTCAGAATTAGCAATCCCACCCAGCTTTGTGTCATCTGCAAATTTGATAAGTATCCCCTCTATGTCTTCCTCCAGGTCATTTATTAAAAACACTGAACAACACCGGGCCCAGGACTAAGCCTCGTGGCACTCCACTCGAGACTTCCCTTCACATAGACGCAGAGCCATTTACGAGCACTCGTTGAATACGATTTTTCAACCAACATATAGACATGTTTCCAAAGTTCACTTGCCCGGACCTCAATGGCCCAAGCTCACCCAATTTCGCTTGACCTCAGAAGCAAAACAGGGCTGGTCCTGGTTAGTATTTGGAAGGGGGACCACCAACGAAGTCCCGGGCCTCGCTGCAGAGTCAGGCAATGGCAAGCCACCTCTGCTCATCTTCTGCCTTGAACACCCTCCGGGGTCTCCGTAAGCCGGCTGCAATGTGACGGCCCTTTTCACCACCTTAATTACTTTCATGTTCGTCAATCCCTCATATGATTAATTGAACCAAGCCACAGACTCAGAGAAAGGAAGCTGGCGTGAGCATTCACTGGTGGAGTCCGGTTGCATTCCAGAACATTCCCACTCCCTTCCCTCACGCCCCTGCGTCTGGAGCCACAAGTGCCAGCCCATGTGCCGGCGCCCCTGCTTGGATCCCCCCCCAACCAGCGTTCCCTCTAAGCTGAGTTAGTGTGAGCTAGCTCACAGTTTTTTAGCCTCTGGCTCACACATTTTTGTCTCGTCTCAGGAAGGATGCGGCTCCAGAGCAAACTGATTTATGCAGCAGCCAAATCTCCTGCTCACAACTTTAATGCCAATAGCTCACAAAGTAGAATTTTTGCTCACAGGGCTCCATAGCTTAGAGGGAACATTGCAACCCCCCCCCTCAGCATCCAGCTCTGAATTTTCTCCAGGCTCCAGCTCAGACGTCCCAAAAACAAACTTTCCGTCTTTCCAGCTATGAAAACATTCATGTTGTATAAGGCTCTTGGAAAAGATGAACTGTTCAGCTTTGGGGGGGGAGGGGTTAGGGTTAGACTCCAGCGCACGGGGTTATTTTGCTCATTTAGAAACTTAAAAATAACAAAAGGCATCTGAAAACAGAGGGCCTTTTGTTTAGGGCTCCTTCCACCTGGAAACTCCCAGAAACGACGCCCAGTTCATCAACAAGTACATCTCCGCCTTTCTTTTTGGCTGGGCAAGTTGGACAAGAATGGGGAGAAGAATACATACGCAGAGTTGCACGGGCTACACATCTTGGGGTGGTGACACAGCTCCCCTTCCTGCTGTGTCCTTCCCACAGATTACAGCGCAACTCTGTTTAGCAGAAGTGCTAAGTAAGATATATAACAAGGGAACGAATTGTTCCTTCCAATTCCCTCAGTTGGTGAGGCAGAGAAGTCCAGCCCGAATAGGAGCAAACCTTTGCCGCTTTGCCTTCCACGGCAGCAAACACAAACCTGGACGGAAACACTAGGGTTCCCAAGTCCAAAATACTCACCGGCGGGGGAGTCTTGGCCGGCTCCGGGAGCCGTCGCCAGATGTGCGTGCCGCCAGCACATCACAAGAAGTGACGTGCAACATTGACCACGTTGAGGCCGTGGCCCCGCCCGGGGGAGGGAAAACCATAGAGTTATCAATGTTATCATGTTATCAATCAATCAATACAACCCTACCGCTGTCACCACCGACCCCCTTAAAAGAGCAGCGGGATTCTTAAACATCGCGGGAGAGACCCAGCTGGTTACCACGCCAAGCAACCACTTCTTTTGCAACACGGCCAAAAAAGATGACTTCCGTCTTTGTGCAATGACTGGTAAGATTAAGAATAATCTTCCAGATCAGATCACACAGGTTTCCTTAAACAACAAACTGGATTAAATTGCAAAACACAAAGAACAAAGCTTGCAGTCAAAAGGAATAAAGAGAGCACCATGTTGATTCTAGGTGTTAGCGCCTGATCTGGCTTGTACAATAGGCAGGCAGGTCACTCTGTACCTGGCTACACACAAACCATGGCAAAGGCAGTCACCTACATTAGAAATCTCTCTCTCCCGCTTTCCCGGCAGCAAATGCAATGCAAAATCAAGCGAGAACAACTCCTACTAACTCAAGAAAGAAGAATCTTAGCAAAATGCTTGACTGTGTGGTCATAAGAAACCTCTGGACAAAACAGATGTGATGAAGAACCTGCTTTAGGATAAAGTAAAGGTAAAGGTTCCCTTGCTCGAAAGCCAGTCGAATCTGACTCTAGAGTTGCGGGGCTCATCTCCGTTTCCAAGCCGAAGAGCCAGCGCTGTCCGAAGACGTTTCCGTGGTCATGTGGCCGGCATGACTAAACACCAAGGTGCACGGAACCGGGCTCTTTTTCATGACGCTTTAAAACTCCTATTTATTTTCTGAGTCAGAACGTGGGTTCGTTCTGTCCTAGAATTAGGCAAAGGCATCTCTTCTATGGATAGGAACCACCACTTTTGAGGCTGTCTCTGGAATCCCACATTCCATGCAGATGATCCATATTCAAAATGGAAGAATTCAAGCCAGAACTGGGGCAAAAAGAATGAACCGAGGGAATGAATAACTCACCCAACAAGGAGTCTGAGAATTCAGGGGGTACAGATTGGAGCTGGTCACACACAGCTTAGACACAGAAGCAGGGATTTTTTTTAATGGAGTATTATAAGTGTAAAATTCTGAAACAACTGTGGAAGCAGAAATAAGAAACCAAACCAAACAAAATAGCCCCAACTTGACAGGTTGAGGATCAACCTTTGATAAATTCACGGGTTCTTTTCTGATCACTGAGGCCGTTGAAAACAGTTATCCAAAATATAATAATTGAAGGGAAAACTCCAGAGTCTTGGAATGAAGCTTTGATAACGTTAATGCAGAAACAAAATTCAGATGAGAAAGAAATCAAGAATTATATGTCAATTTTTTAATTAAATGTGGACTACAAAATTGATGCCTCCATTTTGGCTGCAAGAATGAAACGAGTCCTATCTCAAACAATTCGTAGAAATCAAGCAGGTTTTCTTTCTAAGACAACTTAGAAATAATGTAAGAACAATATTAAATGTAATAGAATACTTTGAAGCACACCCAGAAAAACAAATGGTTCTAATCTTTTTAGATGCATGTCAGCTGGAATTTTATGCTGGAGTTACTTTTAGAAGCTGAGTCTGGCAATGATTTTTATACAATGATTACAGCAATCTACACTAAACAACAAGCCAAGGTTTTAATTAATGGTGACCCATCTCAAAATATTGATATACAAAAGGGAACTAGACAAGGTTGCCCACTTTCTCCACTGTTGTTTATTTTTGTTCTTGAGATTTTAAATAACACCATCAAAGTGGATGTACAATTAAAGGACTCCAAATAAGAGGAGAAGAATATAAATTCCAAGCCTCTGCTCATGATTTAGTATTCATACTAGAGAATCCACTGAATTCTATCAAACAACTTTTAGACTCTTTGCAAGAGTATGGCATGGTGGCAGGGCTGAAAATTAATTGTAACAAAACAAAAATGCTTATTAAAAATATGACCAAAGCCCAAGCCCACCAGCTGCAAGAACTAGCAAGGCCTGAAAATTCAAAAGAAAGTGAAATACTTAGTAATAAATGTATCAAATAGATGTAGCTCTTTGACAGAAAATAACTATATGGAACTCATAAAAGAAATCAAAAAAGACTTGGAAAAGTGGGAAAATCTCCAAATATTCTTTATAGGAAGAATAGGTACCATTAAAATGAGTATATTGCCAAGATTGATTTTCTTATTTCAAACAATCCCTATTCTTCAAAATCAGAAATATTTTAAAGAACTTGACAAATTGGTGATGCAATTTATTTGGCAGAACAAGAAACCAAGAATTAAACATAAAGCACTACAAGATGCTAAAGAGAGATCCGGATTTGCTCTACCAGATTGGCTCTTGTATTATAGAGCAGCAGCCTTGACATGGCTGAAAGACGGGATTAGAAGATACAAGACAACTGAAATTAGAAGGTCACAATCTTTTGCTAGGTTGGCACACCTTTGTATGGTATGGGAAGTCAAATACTCATGATTATTTTAAACAACACCTTATTAGGGTTAGGGTTAGGGTTAGAGTTAGTGTGAGCTAGCTCAAAGTTTTTAGCCTCCAGCTCACACATTTTTGCCTTAGCTCAGGAAGGATGGCTCCAGAGCAAATTAATTTATGCAGCAGCCAAATCGCTCGCTCACAACTTTTATGCCAGGAGCTCACAAAGTAGCATTTTTGCTCACAAGACTCCCCAGCTTAGAGGAAACATTGACCAAGATACCAAAATGGGTAGCCCCATTCCAGGAGGATTCACTGCTAAAATATGAAGATATACTGGATAATAAAAACGAACTAAAGACAATAGAAAATCTTACATGGTGGGAAAAAGCACAAGTTGAATCAAGATATACCAAGGACAAATCAACAGGCTTTTATGACAAAATAACAGAAAATAACAGAATAGGTAAGATATTGATGTACTCTGATGAGAACTTGATTAAGAAATTCTACGCATTATTGTTAGAAATTAAGACCCAAGATGAAGTAGTTAAAATGTTATGATAAGGTGGGCACAAAACTTGGGACATAATATTGACTTAGATCAGTGGTCACAGATGTGGGGGGGAAATGTAAAGATTACTAAAGCAGTTTTATATAAGGAAAATATCTATAAAATGTTTTACAGTTGGTATATTACCCCAGAGCAACTGGCAAAGTTTTATTCTAATCTACCAAATGTATGTTGGAAACGTCAAAATAGTGTTGGGACCTTTTACCCTATGTGGTGGTTATGTGATAAAGTAAAAAAGTACTGGTGTTGGATTCATGAAACATTACACAAAATGTTTAAAAATAATGTACCCTTTGTACCAGAAATATTTTTATTGAATATTTTACCAGAAAACTGTAAAAAACATGATTCTTATCTTATTTTACATGTAATAGCATCAGTGAGAATTTTATATGCCAAACATTGGAGAAGGAAAGAAACACCTGCGAGAGAAGGAATTTTAAGCAACCTGTTGGAAACTGCCGAAATGGATAACTTAACTTTAGTTTTGAAAGGACAGCCAGAGACAACTTTTGAAAATACTTGGTCAGGATTTTACAAATGGCTTGAAGGATACAACAAATAAAATCCACAGACTTATAAAGCGTTACAAGGACATACAAACTATAACGCTGCTTGCCTCCCTTCAGCCTAACACAAGACCCTAGGTTGGACAAGTTCATCTCCCCCCCACCAACCCCCAAATACAGCTCATGCTGCAGCCCCAAAGAGGGGGGGGGGTGTTTGTAAATAAAAGAAGTATAATTTGCCTCCAACCCAATGATGTCTTCAGAAGCCTTCACTTGTTCTTCAGCCTAGAACTGTTGACACTACGGTTGCCAACCGTGGCACCTGGAGATCTCCTGCTATTACAATCAATCTCCAGATGACAGAGATCAGTTCCCCTGGAGAAAATGGCTGCTTTGGAGGGTGGATGCTATGGGCTCTTTTTGTAGCAGGGACTCCTTTGCATCTTAGGCGACACACCCCTAACGTAGCCAATCCTCCAAGAGCTTACGGTAGCCCCTGTAAGAATTTATTTATTTATTTAAATTTATAACCCGCCCTCCCCGCGAACGGGCTCAGATGGGGCCAATGCCCAATACATAAAACATTAAAACTGCATTTTAAAAACATTCAGTGCAACGTAAGTGCTCTCCACAACAACTGACAAGGGAGCCGATGACGTCATCAGGATGGTATCCTTGGTGGCCACAGCTCCACGCAGTACCACCATTTTTGCACTCACGGCGAGTTGGTAATAAGGGCTAGGACAGATAGTAATAATCGTGGACAGATGGTAACAGTCGTGGCGGCTCCTACTCAAACGCCTGGCGGAAGAGCTCCGTCTTGCAGGCCCTGCAGAACTGCGCAAGGTCCCGCAGGGCCCGGATCTCCTCCGGGAGCTCATTCCACCAGGTAGGAGCCACCACCAAGAACGCCCTAGCCCTAGTCGCCTCTAGTCTGGCCTCTGTAAGCTCTTGAAGAACTCTGTAAGCTCTTGGAGGATTGGCTACATCAGTCCCTCCCCTCCCCAAACCCCGCCCTCTCCGGGCTCCACCCCCAAAATCTCCAGGTATTTCCAACTCGGAGTTGGCAACCCTAGCTGAAGCCCAACAGCACAGCCAACCACTCCCTTGCACAGCTCCGACAGAGACATTCTCAATAAAGAACGTACCTTGGGTGACACTTCGCAAAGATGACAGTGTAGCCTCACGAGACGTTCCAATCTGCCAGGAGAAGAAAAAAAGAAAAAAAATTTTTTACAACGCAGCCATTACATAAAACGGGAATTCAGTCACTGCAAGATAAAGCAGTGAAATACTCTGTTAATTCTAAGTATTGGGGGTGGGGGGGTGGACAACTCCCCCCCCCCCCCCCGGGGCCTCAGCAAGGGCTTGATCATTTCCTCCTAATGTTATTTGTTACGGGATAATTGTCACTATTTGACTCCAAATTGGCTTTAATGAGGCAGCGACTGCCGCGCGCGTGGCTCTCAATGAAAGCCAAAGTGGGCCCCCCTCGTGGCTGGCCTTCTGCAAAGGGGAAAGGGTGCCGGGTTTCCACTCGGAGCATCCAGTCAGGACCGGAGCAGGCGCTGCTCTTAGCGCCTGAAGATGCTGGCGCGAAAAGAGCAAAGACGACCCAGGAAGGATTCAGGTTAAATAAGGAAAAGGAGAGGACAGAGTGCCGCCGGTGACTGACAGACGGGAACCATCAGCAGATCACAGCAAAGTCGGCCCCTGTTAGGTTTCACAGCTGATGGAGGGAAGTGAGACTGACCTGAAGGGGGGGGCAGCTTTCCTTTCCTTCCCCTCCTCACCGCGGGAAGGAAAGAGAGATAAAGAAGGCATGGTGATGGTGGTGGGGAAGCCAGTCTCTCTCTTTCACAGATAAAGAAGGCATGTTGATGGTGGTGGGGAAGCCAGTCTCTCTCTTTCCCATAACTTTCCATGGAAGGCGAGGGGGGGTTGTTTGGTGATGGTGGGGAAGTCAATCTCTCTCCCCCCCATAACTTTCCATGGTGGGGGTTGCAAATCTCCAGGTCCAGGTGGTGGCTGGACATAAGAACATAAGAACCTAAGAGATGCCAATGTTGGATCAGGCCAAAGGCCCATCCAGTCCAACACTCTGTATCACACAGTGGCCAGAAACACCAGGGGCCCTCAGGAGGTCCAGCAGTGGGGCCAGGCCATTAGAAGCCCTCCCACTGTTGCCCCCCCCCCAAAGCACCAAGAAGACAGAGCATCCCTTGCCCCAGAGCCCCTATCTATACCTTGCAGATAATAGCCATTGATGGACCTCTGCTCCATATGCTTATCTGATTCCCTTTTGAAGCTGTCCATGCTTGTAGCCGCCGCCACCTCCTGTGGCAGTGAATTCCAAGTGTTAATCACTCTTTGGGCGAAGAAGGACTTCCTTTTATCCGTTCTAACCTGCCCGCTCAGCAATTTCATTGAGTGCCCACTGGCAATACACCTGATCCCCAGGTGGACTCTATGGCATTACATCCCATTGAAGTCTCTCCCCTCCCCCAAAATTTGCCCCCCCCAAATGAAAGATCCTGGCTACGGCCCTGCAGCAAAGCCTCCTCTTCTGCAGTTTCCGAAGAGCAGGAGAGACCTCCAAGGAAAACCAGGACCAGGAGGCCAGAGGCAGGCAATAGGAAGACATTTCTCTGAACAGCCAAGGCCCAGTAGGGGTTACCAGAAGTCTCTCAAGACTTTCAGGCACACATGTACACACACACACAAAGAGAGAGAGAGAATACAAAAAAATAAATAAATAAACCAGCACAATGTCAAATGGGTGGAAGCAGAGGCGAAGAAGAATAGATTGGATTTATACCCCCGCCCTTCACTGCCCAAAGGAGTCTAAAGGAGTCTCAGAGCGGCTTACTGTCTCCTTCCCCTTCCCCTCCCCACAACAGGCACCCTGTGAGGCTAGGTGGGGCTGAGAGAGCTCTTTTGAGAACTGCCCTTGAGAGAACAGCTCTGAAAGAACATGTGACTGACCCAAGGTCACACCAGCAGCTGCATGTGGAGGAGTGGGGAATCAAACCCAGTTCTCCCAGATTAGAGTCCGTGCTCTTAACCACTACACCAAACTGGCGATCCATTTTGTCTGCAAAAAGATCCAAGCAGGTGCAGGATAACCCAACATGGAAACGCCCCCCTCCCCACCTGGTGACAGCTCCGGTGGACGGCTCCAGTGCAGACGCAGAAATGGCAGACCAACAAATGCCAGTCGGAAGTGCTCCACCTGCTGGATTTCTCCCGTCACCTGGCTGCAAAAAGCACAGGAACCCCTGTGCTATATAAGGCCCACGCCGTGAGAACCTTGCCCGTGTCCTTCTTAGCAGTGTGGCAGGACGGCAGAGACTTGTTTACCCTCGGTCTTTGTTGGTGGTGGATGTTTGTTATGACATTATTTTAAGCACATGCCATGGGGCGGTTTGATTTGCAGCTTAAAATTAAATTGGGGGAGAGGAATGAAGGCAGAAAAGACGACGTGCCCGGTGCTCTTAACCACTACACCAAACTGGCGATCCATTTTGTCTGCAAAAAGATCCAAGCAGGTGCAGGATAACCCAAAATGCAAACGCCCCCTCCCCACCTGGGGACAGCTCCGGTGGACGGCTCCAGTGCAGACGCAGAAATGGCAGTCAAACAAATGCCAGTCGGAAGTGCTCCACCTGCTGGATTTCTCCCGTCACCTGGCTGCAAAAAGCACAGGAGCCCCTGAAACGGCAGAGACTTGTTTACCCTCGGTCTGTGTTGGGGGTGGATGTTTGTTATGACATTCTTTTAAGCACATGCCATGGGGCGTTTTGATTTGCAGCTTAAAATTAAATAGGGGGCGAGGAATGAAGGCAGAAAAGACGACACAAAGAGATATTCTGTTTCTGGCGTTCGCAGAAGCAAGGAAGTCACTTATCTAACTAGCCAAACCTGAAACTTCACGCAGTTTCCGTAATTTCAAAAAGGCATTCTGGTGCCTGACAACACAAACACAAACGCCAGAGAGCTTCCCTTCCTGATCAATTCTTTACATGACATGGTACACATCAAGTAATATCGGTATTAATATATTAGTGTCACACCAGCTACACTGCTCACGCAGGACTGTCTCCAGTTACTGTTTGTTGCTGTGTTAATAATTAAATTGGCAGCTTTCCCCCTGTGTTTTTCCCCCCTGACTGTTCCCTGGAAGGCCAGATAATGAAACTGAAGCTCAAAGACTTTGGCCACCCAATGAGAAGGGAGCACTCACTGGAGAAGAAGACCCGATGCTGGGAAAGACTGAAGGTCAAAGAAGACGGGGACGGCAGAGGATGAGATGGTTAGACAGTGTCATAGATGCAACGAACATGAAATTGAGCAAACTTCAGAGGCCGGCGGAAGACAGGAGGGCCTGGTGGGATCTGGTCCATGGGGTCGCGAAGAGTCGGACTCGACTGTGCGACTGAACAACAACAACAACAAAAAGAAATAGATGAGGACGGTAACAGCCAAGACGAAAGCTGATGTCTGTTATAATGGGATGAGACTATACAGGAATGGCTTTAGAAAGAAAAGGCATAGCTGTGCAAAATGTATTGTTTATGAGGGTGCTTTTATACAAGGACTAGGAGGAGGACCCACGATACTCATGGGGGGGGGAGTATTCCCCACGGCTCCCAGCCCGCAGAAGCAGCAGGAGCTCCGCATGGAGGAGGAGGAGGAGGCCGCACTTGAGCCCAGCAGGTGGGCCCGCCCGGCCCGCCAAGGCTTCCCCTTCACAGCAGCAACAGCGGCGAGCCCTACGCATCTCCCAGCCGGCCCACCAAAGCTTCCCCCCACACAGCAGAAATGGCGGCGAGCCATGCCTCCGCCACAGTTCCCAGTGGTGTGCGTTCTCTGTGCATGCGCAGGGAATATTCCTTTACTTTTGGGGGGGGATTTAAGTATCCCCTGTATAGTTTTTTCAACATTTCAGATTTTTCTACACACTTGGGGAGTGCCACAAGTGTGCAGGAAAGTCTATTTATCCTCCACGTGGTCCCGATATGTGGATTTAAGTATCCGCACGCAGACGGACCATTTTGATATATAGATCAGAATCGTAGTGTAACAGAACAGCTCAGGGGGACACTTTTATAAGGGAAGAGGATTCTGCCCTATTGCAATTTTTACTGTATGTAGCACCTGCCTTTCACTGCAGACTAACACAGCTAATTCCTCTGAATCTAAACCCACCACTCAGGCTCCACCCCCAAAATCTCCAAGGTATTGCCAACTCAGAGCTGGCGAGCCTATCTGATGGCACATGTGGGGGAAAACAAGCAAACCACCCATGTCAGGTAAAAAGGATAGAAGTTCAACACAATTTTATCTATTTTCAGTAACTGGTTCGTTAAGAGAAAAGCAACAACAAGCACATCAGTGAAGACCTAGTACCAGAGTGCCAAAAAGGAAAGCTGTTTGGTAATAGATGAAGTACAAAATATGTAGCTATTCACATTCCAGTTACCAGGAGTGTTCCCTCTAAGCTGAGTTAGTGTGAGCTAGCTCACAGCTTTTAAGCCTCTGGCTCACATATTTTTCTCTTCACTCAGGAAGGAGAGCTCCAGAGGCAAACTAACTGATGCAGTAGCCAAATCACTCGCTCACAGCTTTAATGCCAGTGGCTCACAAAGTACAAATTTTGCTCACAAGACTCCACAGCTTAGAGGGAACACTGGTAGGCAATTCCAGGGAGAAAAAACAGCTATAAACCAAGACCAGCTATAAACCATGACCAGCTATAAACCAAAACAGCTATAAACCAAGCATGGGGGCAGATGACCACATTGCTACGGAAAATACACAGAAAATCCAGGCATTTATACTTTGTTTTCACTTCCTCCCCCCAACAATGCTGGCGCCCCCCCTGGTTTCAGCTCTCGCCAAGCCCC
>NW_015172128.1:76806-78952 GCF_001447785.1 Gekko japonicus | reverse complement strand
CTTGCGGCTCCACTGCCGAGCCCCATCAGGGGCCTGGTGGTGGACCTGCAAGGCCGGCGGGAGTGCGAGGAAGCCCCGCCAAGGCCCTCCATGGCCCCAGGCAGGCAGGGGTGGGGAGAGGCAGGGAGGAAGCAACTTACCTTCCCTCTTCTCCTGCTTCCTCCCGGCTGAATGAGGGCCGGAAGCAGGGCGGCCGGAAGCAAAGGGCAGGGCTTTGTTGTGTCCCCCCCCATGCACCTCACCCGGGGGAACGGTGATCCCCCGCGAATTGACCTCTGCATACAGGCCATCTAATCCAGCCCCCACTCAATGCAGGATCAGCCTAAAGCATCCCTGACAAGTGTTTGTCTAACTGCTGCTAGAAGACTGCCAGTGAGGTAGAGCTCATCACCTTCCGAGGCAGCCCATTCCACTGCTGAACTACTCTTACTGTAAAAAAAATTCCCCCCTGTATATCCTGCCAGTACCTTCCCGTCCTTAATTTAAACCCATTATTGCGAGTCCTCTCCTCTGCTTCCAACAGGAACAGCTCCCTGCCCTCTTCTAAGTGACAGTTTTTCAAAGACTTCAAGAGAGGTATGTTATGCCTTTGACAGTTATTGACCCTTTTCAAACTGCCTTTGTATTCTGCTTTAGTAACTGGTTGCTAATGGGTTTTTTTCCTGCAATTTCTGTCATTTCAGACAGACCTGTTTTAGTAACCAGCCACTAGCAGAATTTATTTCCTGGTTCACACAAGCCCGCTTATGTCGGGTTAGCAAAGTGTGGTTGAGCCGCTTTTGAGGGAAACGGCTTTTTCCCGTTTTTAACCCCTTCGTTGTGCTTCTGAATCGCCGTGGTGTGCTGTTTAAAATGTCCATAGCGCTTCTTACAATGCCGCCTTTTTCCCTGCCCCTTCTTCCCCGCACAGTCTTCCTCGGACTTTTTAAAAAAGTTCTAAGGTAAATGCTATAGCGCTAAACCGCCATAGCACTGCAGAGACACGGCACAATTGTCTCCCTATCGTAGCACAAATCCCAAACTCACACACACCGCTAACGAAGTCTCCATGTTAATATCCATGCCACAAAAGACCTATTTATGTCATTCTTTTAAATGTGCAGGCAAAACACCCCTGACTGGGACAGTAGGACTGCCAATGCGCGCGGCCGCAACACACAATGTTCACTTACCTCCTAGTAAAATAAGGAGGGGAAAGGCTCTGTTCCATCTGTTTCCCCAAAGTTAGTTTTCCCAGATGTGCTCAGCATAGTGAAGAAAACACATTGCACCACTTAACTTTTGTCACATATTTCAAAGGGTTCTTTTGATGCCAGGGCTGGCTTTTAATAGCTGCCAAAGAGATAAATTTCTCATTACCCAAAATAAGCTGCTCCGCCATGGCTGACACACAGCGACAGACAATGCTTCCTATTATGGCAGTCAAGCGGAGCATTTCACTCCGGACTCTACAAAGACCTTTGCTTATCAACCTGAAAAACATTTGCTTGAATTCTCTCCTTCCCGCTACTTTACATATAAAACCTACCTCGGGCCTGGAAAATGTGACTCTGTGGTCTACGTAAATTGCGTGAAGGCAAAGAAGAAACGAATGCCTACACTGAACGGCCAGAGAACGCCCTCCTGTTCCCCGTCGGGACAGCCAAGCAGAAACAAAAGAGCCGAGATGGGCGAACACAGCCAGCAACCGATTAAACAGGGAATTCAGCAGCGGCCATCTTTGCATCTTTAGCATGACCCAGTCACCTTAGTGGATCAAGGGTTTAATTAACCATCAACCTTTTTATTGCAATACAACCTTTTCTTTGTGGTATGTTGCTCTTATCACCATGTGCAGTTTCTTTTTGGTTTAGTTTGGCAAGGTATGTTCTCTGTGGCTATAGTAAAGAGCAACAATTTATTTCTATCTCTTTTTGGTATTTTTGCATTTGTGTGTGTGTGTGCGTGCATGGCAACCTCTGGCAACGCCTACTGGGCACAGAGGACAGAAGAAGGAGGAAGAGGAGTTGCATTTATACCCCACCCTTCACCTAGAGTCTCAGCACGGCTTATGATTTTCTTCCCTTCCTCTCTCCATAATGGACACCCTGTGAGGTAGAGAAGAAGAAGAAGAAGAAGAAGAAGAAGAAGAAGAAGAAGAAGAAGA